>NC_057812.1:726995025-727013973 GCF_018294505.1 Triticum aestivum
GTAGGTCAGCGACGTGCAAGATTGTTCGAACTTTTATTTTGAAGAATGACACACAAATGATATCTTACATCTAATATTTATCAAGGATAATAGTTAGTACAATTGAAAGACAACTAGATGAAGAACAACCAGTAAAAATAAAATTACATTGAAAATTATGCCTTCATCTTTGTCCAATTGACTGCCGTTCTCCCAAGATTGAAATTTAGACTGAACCAACGGTAAAGGAAAAAAGATACCTAAAAAGAAGGAAAGGGATACCATATCGGGCTTTTAGACCATAATAGTCACTCACTGCTTGACATGAGATCTGGAAAACGTTGAAAACACGTCAGTTCGAGCATCACCCCATGCACACCAGGCTTGCAATCCAACACCACTGGTCTAGAGATTTGACGAAACTAGGTCAAGAAGATGTCGAAGTCACCACACCAATAGGCAGCAAATATCTCTCCTTATAGACAAGCCAAATGCCAATATGCGGAGAGAGGGCCAACATATTTGGCGACAAAAACGCTCACATGCCATTTGTCGATGATGGGTCTGACATCGTTGAGATGGGGAGCAGCTCCCACCACCTCGTCAATGCCACCAGAAAACAAAACCTAAGAAAAAGAAAAGGAAAATGAACGGGTCCCCACTCCTCTTTCTGCCGCCAAAGCCACCATACATGAAAGAGGAGGGAGCAAAACGACAAAGTGAAGGACCCTTTTGGGCCGGTGGCGGATAGGGTTGGGAACAAGAGCCCGTCAGTGTCGTTGTGGGAATACTGGTAGTCGACCTTGTGCTGGATTATGGAAACTTTGAAAGAGAAGCACCTACATTTACTCTCGTCAACACGGCCAGAAAGACAATTGTACGACAAAAAACTATGCATGGGCTAGCTTAGTTAAGTATATGGACCTATCCAATGCTTTTGCAAAGCAGATTACCACCAATTGCGGTCTGTGTTAAAGCAGCTGGCGTTTCTAACGACTGTTTAGGTGCGAGACCTCCTATTCTCCGAACTGGGTGGCACATGGCACCAAATCTTGCACCCCACGCTCTCCCACGCACGTGTTTTGCGTGAGCCGCGAGTCTTTTTTTGTTCCTTTTTTTTTTCTTTTTTCCCTTTTTTGTTTTCTTTTTTTACCTTTCATTTTTTAATGAATTCAAGAAAATGTTCACAATATTCAAAAAAATCAAGATTATGAAAAGGTGTTCATGAGTTGTAAAAATGTTCATGAAATCAAAACAATCTGAGCAATTTCACAAAAAAATCAAGAATTTGAAAAACAATATTGAAATTTTTTTAAAAAAATTGTGGATGCAAAAATATATTCGTGAACTATTGAAAAAATCTTGAATTTAAAAATGTTGATGAGTCTGAATAGTCTGCATGACTTTCCGAAAATATCGCGAATTCAAAAAATGATCATGAATTAAAAAAACAATCATGTCTTCGGAAAATATTCAATAATTTCGAAAAACGTTCCTGAGTTTGAAAAATGTTCACAAATTAAAAAATTCTACAAGATTTTAAAAAAATCATTCATGTGTTTGGAAAATATTCAATAATATCGAAAAATATTGCTGAGTTTGAAAATTGTTCCCGAATTCAAAAAAGTTCATGAATTGTGAAAACAAATGTGAGTTTGAAAAATGTTCAAGACTTTTAAAAAATTATTATGGGTTTGAATAAAATTTTAACGAACTTAATTGAAATCTTCAAAATTGTGGGAATATTGGTTTTTTCTCCAATTCAAAACAATATTTTAGAAATTTTAGAAAATGTGCACTATTTTTAGAAAAGTTCATGAATTCCAAACTAAATTGATGATTTGAACAAAAAAGTGTTTACGATTTTATAAAAAAAGTTGAATTTGAAAAAAAAAGGAAAATAGAAACTACAATCTATTCTCCTTTATTACTCCAACAAATTATATCAAAATTATATCTACATTTGTTTTATACAATAAATTCTATATACAGTTAGAGAAATAGCGAATTCGGGTATGTGTAATGTGAGATTTGGTTCTATATGGTAGTACAAATTCATGAGCTGGAATTATTTGGACTTGTACATAGAATGTGTATCTGTATTTGTATTTACTTTTTTGAGAAAAGTTGCTTTGAATTTCGAATAAAAGGCAATCACATATATCTCACATTTCCATCGTGACTATTGTCCATCACAGATGCTTTTTAGCAGACATGCCGAACACAATATATTAAGTCAAGTTCTTGTGGGTACGAAAGTCTTCTTCCTCATACATCCACCATAGTGTGCCATGAGCAAAGCTCATTGCCGCCCCTCGCTTCCGTGTCACTGGAGAAAACTTGTTGAAATATATGACTTTGTAGAAGTCGCGGCCTAGAAGTTTTTGATGTAGACCAGAAGACACCGGCAACAGTGATCGAGATAGAAAATCATGGTCTGAAGAAGAAAAACACAAGGGAGCCTATAGAATGTACCATATTCAAATAGACAGGGTCGGGGATCATAAATCTCACATGCTCCACGACGAAGCCGAGGCTGGCCGTCCTTTGTCGGTCGGAACTGGAGCGGAGGACTAAGACACACAACAACATTGTCCGCTCCAGGACAATGCCACCTAGACATATCTGCAGAAGAAAAAACTAGACCGCGGGGACCAGATTTGTGGACACATCATCCTCCACATGCCTCATGGCGATACGTAGAAGCAGTAGCGGAGCCACCTCCCGGCGACCCCGGGCAGCTGCCCGGGCTAGTCCAAAAAATTACTAAGCACTAGTGATAATCTATGGTTATAAGAATTATTTCTTTGGGCAGGTGGCAGCTCAGCTGTTACAGTTTAGTCATGCCCGGGCTGCATTTATGGGCTGGCTCAGCCACTGCATAGAAGCACCACTTAAATGATGGTGAGTCGGGGAGACCTTATTCCACGTCGAGGGATGCCATCGTGTCTCCACCATACATCAAAGAAAAACCTTTTTTCCTAAACCTATCACCACCGGAGAGAAGTCCTAGGGTCCCCGCCCCCTCCCGTCATTGGAGGGATAGACAGAGGAAGAGGGGCCTTGACTCGCTAGGGAGTCTGGGAATATTGGCCGATGGATCCTAGATCATGGGATCCATGGGAAGGCAATGGCCCCCTCTTTGTAGTTCAAAAGGTACACCATGCACTAACCGAGGATAATTAAGCATGCATATCAATGTGCAATTAGGAGGTGCTGTGTGGTTGAGATATGCGAGGAAGAGGTTCCTCGCCTATAGGTATATCATTATGCATACATGAGGGTCATCGGATGACGCTATAAGCAGGAGACGTCCCTATCGAGGGAGTCTGATCTTGCAACATAACACATATGTTCTCCTCTACACCCCCGCCTGACCTCCGCCAAACATTTCCTTGTCATTCAGTAGGGCGAAGACAGCAATTGTATCCAGACGTTATGAGGTGATTGGCAACCTAAACGCGCAGTATGGCGGTGATGTTTGTAGCAAATGCTTTGCACAACTACTTCATCATCTTCTTCGACTGCTACATACTCATGATCTTCATCACCAACCTTGATATAGGAAAGTCATCATTGCGATTGATTACTTCTTGTGCAATAGTATTGCCATTCAGTTTTGTGTGGAACTATAGTTTATCTTGATTGTAGTTATGGCCGATCTATCATTGCCATCCATGTTGTCGTTCATTTGGGATTTATTAATGGCAATCTTTTCATTATCTGCAAAAGAATTGCCTTTTGTTATAACAAAAAGCTATAACATTGCGAGTTAAATCAAGGTTGACCTCCATGTTGAGTTGTTAGAACGGGCTTGAATGCGAGGCTGAACACAGTGATAGGTATGCTCCAGAAGCTTTTTTCTTCAATTGGGGTCGAGTCAGATATTGTTGGTCCATTTCCACATTTTCCCCTTACACAGATGTTTTGAGATTGTTGAATGGGTTCAGTTTTTTTCCCTCTACTCTATTGAACAAAATAAATTAAGCATAAAGATACCGTGACGATATAAACTTTGCCATTCGTGTATTATGTGGGCTTGGAGGGCTCTTATGTTTTATGAAATAAAGCCTTGAATAAATTCATGATGTCCATGTTTTTATTATGAAAAATCCAGATATGTTGCTAGAAAAATATTAATAACTAAAGTCCATTAATTGTGGAAAATTATTTATTAGCTAAAAGTTCAGTCCAAAAATTAGTGACTAAATTCGAAGTTTATGAGCACCAAAAGGGCTAAACCAAGACAAGTCAAACTTTCTCTCACAACGCACATTAAATGAGAGATCTTTAAAATGTAGCAATAAGATGCAATGCATTTTAGGAGCTATATATAAGATATATTCATATTTAATGCGGATGATATAGCTTAAGGTATATATAATGCATTGAGAGTACCGCGAAGATCTGAAAAATGATACGGTCCAAGAATCCATAAATGTAGTGTGTCTCATCAACTCCACTCTTCAGCCATCGGTCTTCACATCATTGTGAGAAGGACCACCATGTTGATTCTTCTTCTCGCGGTTTTGCTCGCCTTTTCAGGTATGTGAAATCGAATCATCCGTCTATCGCATATTTTGTACTTCATCTTGATACGGTCAATATATCCACTATACAGTCAACAACAAATGGGTTACCAAATACGTATAACGATGCCTAGAGAGCAAGAATTAAACGGGAGTTTGATCGTTTTATCCTCCTATTTTTTCTGTAATTGCCTTGTTAATTTTGTATTTGCTTTGAACAACAGGCCCAATGAAAGGAGAACAACATTTGGATGCAGGTGGCGGTGGTCTCATGGCGCCTCCTCCTGATCAGGAGAGCAGCCATCTGGCTCCTTCTCCCCAAACTTCTCCAAAGAGTAACCCAACTCCACTTCCAGTGACTGGTCATTTGCCTCATCCTCGGACTCCATTGACCCAGCCGCCTCCACGAGGCTGTGTGCAAGTGAAGATAAACGTTTGGCCGTGCTTCCTCGTTTTTTGCGCAGCAGAATGTCTCCTGGAGTCATATAGGGGCGGCCTGTGTCGTGGAGGTGCCTGCTATTGTGTCAAGTGTCCCGTAGCAAAGACTAGTCCGTCATTACATTGATGTGATACATGTGGCTTGAGTTTTCACTTGGTCTAAAAAAAATAAACAATGTGCTGCTTATAGTGTTCCTCGATTAAATAATATAAACAACGGCATTCTCTAATCAGAGTAAATGGCACTGGCAGTACAAGAACTTGCACTTCGGGTGCACTAAAGTCACGGTACTTTCAAACCGGAAAGACCGGTCATAGAACTTGTGTTGCGGGTGCAGATAGGTCACACATGCCATCTAAACCGGCTAGCTGCCTCATTTTCAAAAAAAAAAACAGTCATAGAACTTGTGCGTTGCTGGTGCAGATAGGTCACACATGCCATCTAAACCGGCCAGCTGCCCTTGTTTCCCCGTCTAGTGGTCAAGCGCGGCGCACATGAGGTTGATTGGGGTTAATTATTTGTAGAAAAGACCCTATTGTTTTAGTACAAGAGTCATATTGCAAATCCGGCTGCTATAACAAGGTGCCCTTTTCGTTAGTTCCAAATTTCGAACCGAATTCCCTAATTCCTGAGTCCAACCCAAATCCCTATCCCTCGTCTCTCCTTCCTCTAGCGCGATACATGGGGTGTTACGTCGATGGCAGCGAGACGTCAAGCCTTGGCGGCGTGGGTTTTGACTGTAGCTCAGGCAACTCCCTCGTAGGAGCTAACCTACATTTCATCATTGAGTCAATCATATCATTGCAAAAAGTGGTCATGTCCAGGTTATCAAATCATGCTACCTTTCAACCATATATGTCATATTAATTCCCTTGCCGATGAAAACCCCCCATGGTGCAGCTCTACAATTTCACTGAATCAGACCCTACATTGGACAATTAATTGATGATCAATGGCAACAAAATGTAGTAACCATAGCAAGCAACCCAAAATTGCAAAAGTTTGCACAAATCCTACAAGAATACAAATGTAAACTAACTATTACTACTGATTCACCTGTTAACCTGCCTAAAACTACTTGGATGGAGCATCGACCGTCATCATCCCCCGCGGCAGAAACCCCTAACAGAAGGGGAAAACGGGGACTCATCGTAGATAATTCATCCATGACCTTTGGTTCTCAGACGCGGCAACTCTAGCATAGGCGGCACCATTGTCATCGCTGGTTCACTTGTGGCCAACGATAATGTTGACACGGCTGCAGTGCCACCAGTCTCCTCTCTCATCGACAACGAACACGAAAAGACAAATAGAGGAAGCAGGACGTCCATACATCATTGCCTACGAAGGCAAGGGCCTTAGTGCTAAAAATCAGGGTCGGTCAATGCCTCATGTGAGCGACGCGTGACAATTTTCGCGCCCAACCGACCTCATGTGCGCCGTGCGTGACTATTGCAGGAAGAAACCGGGCAGCTAGCCGGTTCAGATGGCCTGTGTGACCTATCTGCACTCGCAATACAAGTTCTATAACAGATTTTTTCAGTTTGCATGTACCGTGACTTAAGTGCACTCACATCGCAAGTTCTAGGGCTGCCAGTGCCATTTACTCGTGCATACAAAAGAATGTTGCTATTTTGCTAAAAGAAAGGGAAGAAAAATTACAGTGTGGCATGTGCCGCGAGAGGCATAGCCGCGTGATGGGCTGCAGCCGAAGGTGAGCATGAGAGGCTGAGAGCCTTTTTGGGCTAATTTTATGGGCCCTGTGGCACTGCTGCTAGCCCACCCTGATGCCTTGGGCCTTTATAGCTAACAATTATTACTAAAAAAAAGCTCTGGACCCTGTAGGCACAGGGTGGGCCTATTGGGTTCCGCCCCCCTGGGCCTCTGATAGCATGCTTACTACGGATTGCTGATTTCATCTACCTTTGGGTTTCATCTTTTTTACTTTCGATATACATTTTAAATATTCTGAAATACATATATATGAAAAAAATGTACTCCCTCCGATCTAAATTAATTGTCGCACATTGAGTACAAAGTTGTATTAAAGCTGTGCAATTAATTTGGATCGAAGGGAGTACTAAATTTTGAAAATATTTAATATTTATTTAAATAAATATTAATTGTGTCTTAATAAAATATTCATCAATTAAAACATGTATTTAAAACATGTTCATCTTGTATTTAAGAAAGATTCGGCATGTATTAAAAATTATTCATCAATTTTAAAGGATGTTGCACTTAAGAAAAAGGAAAACCGAAAAAACAAACAAAAATGGTATAGAAAAAAGGGAAAACGTAGAAAATTTAGTAAATCCGAAAAGAAACCAACGGATAACTCAAAAACAAGATGAAAACCTAAAGGGCCAAGCGTCAAAGAGGAAAGACGTACGATAATTTGTAATAGAATAGCACTATTCTTTTTGCTATATTAATGAAATAGGAATTTTCCTTTTCACTCGAAGCCAAATGATACAAAACAAGTTACCCCTCATACGCTCATGGGCTGGCCTGTTATGGGGTCCAATCGATTTTTTTCGTTCTCATGCGCGTTGTTCTTCCAGATAGGCTATATGAACCGAACCCTAGCAACTGCCACAGGAGAATACTTTTTGTCCCCTCCCCTTCAACTGCCATCTTGACGCTGAGAGTAGAAGGGCCTCAGATCATTATTAGTCTTCTTCAACATGTAGTGGTAGTAATTTTTTTTGAATAAAATTACTTTGGTTCTTTGTTGAGGTGTCGCGGAGGTAAGTGTCCTTGCAGACTTGATTATTCGGCGTTGATTAGTTCATGTTATTGACTCATGCTGCTTTTGTTTACTTGATGTTTTTGTGGGGTGGGAATATTTAAGATTTTATTGTCTGGTGGCCTGCAATTCTAGGGATAATCCCGGTCCCAAATACATTCATGGCGCATGGATTTCCAACTTTTTTATATGGGTGACTCAAGGAGTTTTCAGAAACCTTTATTAGTAATTAGGCTTGTGTATTTAAAAGAGTGGTGGTGTCGCTACTTCAATCCAATTGAAATTTCTTTACTGAAGTCTAAGGGTATTTCATCTTGCAAAGATAGATACAACGGAGAAGATGCCTCTAAGAGATTTATTGTAATTCTTACTTCTAGGATTGACTTTGTAATTCTTTTGACTTTGGATCCTAAGAAGTGTATATCTAAAATGTGTAATATTTGTTTATTTAGTGTTCACAGGTTTAAAATTTTCAAGATTATGCTTGTTCTTACAAAAAATTGCATTGTTTTTTATATTTTAAAATACAAAATATTGTTGTTTTCCTTGGAAAACCAAATAAGAAAACTGAGTGCAACCAAGTGAATAAAAAGAGCACCTACAAACTAGGATGAAGAAACGCTTGAGTTGCCACAGCACCCAAGCACTAAATGGGCTGGACTAATCACTTGTTCTATGCGATTTATAGAAATTTTATCGTAGAGGGCGACAAATAAGGACTCTCCTCCTATTATTAGCTTTAAACATAGATTGTTGCTAGAATTCATAGTGGGTTGGGCCCAATAATGTTCACTCGTGTGCTCACTCAATTCACTCGCTCGCTCCTATTTTCAGACAGATCGTTCTCTCAGCTCATCTAGCGTGCTCCTTTTTCCTTACTGTCTGAGAAACCCGGCAACTCCTGAATTAGAAAATATAAGTTACATGTTTTGTGACTGTTTAAAGCATGGATTCAAAAAAACTTCATGGATTTTAAAAACTATTGATGACTCATTTAATAATTGTTAATGAGTAGAAAATGTTCATTTATTTATAGAAAGGATGTACAGTTGAAAATGTGAACGGATTTTATAAAAAAACATTATTTTTTCTAGAAAAGCATAGAGAAAGAAATGCTCCTGAATACATAAAATATGTTGATTTTTTTGTTCAAATTAGAATAGGCAAAAAATGTAAATGTAAATAGATAAATTAAAAAGTAAAAAACGGAAAAGGAAAGATGGAGAAATAAAAACCGTAGAAAGAAACTGGCCAGTAAACCGGAAAAGAAAACCAGTGGATAACTCTAAAACAAGATGAAAACCTAATGGGCTTAGCCTCAAAAAAAAAGGGGTTGGGCGATTTGTACAAGAATAACACTATTTATTGCTATATTCGTACAATTGGTATTTTCCTCTTTGCTCACAGCCAACTGGTACAAATCGGCACAAAATGGAACATATCAAGAGAGAAGAGCGGGCCACGGGGGCAACAAGCCGTGTAGTTGTACTCTCTGTAGTTTTTTTTCCTTTGTATTTGTATCATTTTGTAATTTTTGTTTCCTTTTGTAATCTAGGGCGTGGCATTGTACCCTTCTACTTCTTAGGGATGGAAGGTTTCAGCGAGACATGCACCAATAAACCTTAGTATTAATCCCACATGATGACACTGCCAAAAAAATAGTCTCTGTATTTATTCCTCTTTTTTCAATTTATCTGATTTTCCCCCATAAATACAAATTTGTTTCTGTGTTTTTCGAGGTTTTAAACATGCTCGTGATTCCACAAAAAAAAGTGTTAGTGTGCTACTGCTACGTAGCAGGGAGCCAGGAAAGCGATCGTCACGAGCAAACATCACTGGCAGGAAACGACGAGACGAGGATCGCGACGTGTCACGTGTGCATTGCTGCGGCCGAGCCTCCTCGCACGCAAACATGCTAATCGGGCCAGCTGTGCCCTGGGCTAGAGAGGCCAGAACAAGTTTCAAAAAACTAGTCATAAATTTAAGAAAGTATACAAAATAATTTCAAAAATGTTCGTGAGTTTCATAAAATGTTCGTGGATTTGTAAAAAAGCTCATAAATTCACAAAATGTTCATGATTTAAAAAATACAAATTTGTAAAAACATATTCAAGAATTTCAAAAATATTCATGATTTTAGAAAATGATCACAAAATTTGAATAATACTCAAGATTTCAAAATGGACCGGCACAAACTCTCGATCAGGCGCGACCTACAGAGGGGATCGCCCCGGGCCGCGCCGTGCCTGGACCGTTTAACCCAGGCCGGCTCGTGCCATGCCTACCGGCCCATCTAGCCCGGTTTTCTCACGCACTAATGGGCTGGGTTAGTTGGGGGCCCAACCAATTGTTCACGAATTTTAAAAAATATCCACGTGCTTGAAATATATTCATGAATTAAAAAATCTTCTGAATTAAAAAAACTAATCGTTGGTTTTAACAACAGGCACCTTGATTTTAAAAAACATGAGTTTGAAATACATTCACGAATATGGATCCTAGTCCTGGATTTTAAAAAATGTTCACAAATTCTTAAACATTCGAAATTTCGAAAACTTGTACCCGTATTTTAAAAAGCATCACGAATTTATGTGTTTTCATATAGTTATGAAAAGTTCACGAAAACAAAAGGAATGAAGAATATGTAAAACTGAAAACAATGGGAAGAAAAAATAATGGACGATAAAAAACGGCTTCAGGAACCGAAAGGAAACAAGACGAAAATGCTAAAGGACGAAATGGGCCGATCCAATACCGCGGGCTGGGTGTGCGTTTGGTCGCTATCCTGTATAAGATTTGAACCCTCCCGTATAACGCCCATGGGGAACTCCTATATGCCGGCCTTTGCGGCAAACAGCTGCAGGTTCGCATAGGCGGGTGTCTATCTGGGCCGGCCCATGATAATAACAGCTGCGAGCGAGTATTGTAGTAGCTAAATAATTAAACAGCCCTCGCATGGAATCGAACACAGGATCTCTTGGAAAAGTACACACACCAAAACAAGTTGACCTAACAAAGGTTATTGAACAGAAAGCAGTGTAAAGCATTATTAAATACCAAACATCCAGCAGATCCGACATATTTTTAGAAATTCAGAACACATTTTCTTTTTCCTGAAACAACCCTGAGTGTTTTATGAAACACAAACATTTTTCAACTTTGTAAACAATTGTTTTACAAAAAACAGAAAAATTTCAAAAAAGAACATTGTTTGAATTTCTTAACAAATTTGGAAAACAGGAACATTTTGTGAAAATCCCGAACATATTTTAATTTGTGAAAAAATTGGAAACAGGAGTTTTTTGAGTTTGTGAACAAATTTGGATAACAGGAACAATTTTCAAAAATTCTCAAACATTTTTTAATTCGCAAACAATATTTCAAAACATGAAAGTTTTCTAAATTTGTGGATTTTTTCTGAAAACTGGAAAAAATTTCGAAGTTTGAGAACAATTTCCGAAAATGGTTTTTTAAATCCGGAACAAAATCTAATTCGTGAACAAAATTTTATAACGCGATTTTTTTTTGCATTTATAAAAGTGAGAACAAATTTTTGGAACTTGAGAACAAAATTTGAACATGGGAACAAGAAATATTTGGAATCCCGAACATTTTTTGAAACATTGAACATTTTCTAATTTAGAGAAAAACATTGAACATGGGAACCAAAAAATTGAATATCTCGAACATTTTTTTTAATTTACATAACAAAAAAATTAAATCAATAAAAAATTGAAAATCCTAAACAAAAATTTGAAAATGTGAACAGTTTTTAATACATAAAAAATGAAACAATGGAACCATTTTTGAAAATTCTAAATATCTTCGTGTTTTAGAACATTTTTTGAAATGAAGTAAACAATCTTTGAATTTCTGAACATTTACTGAAATTTGTGAACAAAATTTGAAAAACTGAATTATTTGTTTATTTCTAAAGATTTGTTAAAAATGAAAATGACATAGGGAAGAAATAAGAAACGAAAAAGGAAAGAAAACTGAAAAATGTATAGAAAAAGCAGGAAAATAAAGAAAAAGAAACAGAGAAAGGCATAAACCGGTTCATGAACCTTCCCTTAGCTTCTAGAAGGTTCTTAGAACTTGAAAAAACCGGCTGAAACCTTCCCAAAACCGCCCGGCACTGTAACACGTAGTTTCCCGATAATTGGGCTGGCCCATGTCGATCGCTGGTCGCTGCCGTCTGTGGGAAGGGTCGACAATCTGCCGCAGAATGCAGCAGATAGGATTTTCCACGCCCACGGGTGTCAAACAGCAGAGGTCCACGCCTTCATGCAAAAGAATGGGCCAGCCCACTCTAGCGCCAGCGGTTTATTTCTAATTTTCCATTTCGCTTTCTATGAAGGTAATTATTTAAAACTGTATTAGGAAAATAAAAATGGTTGGCTTTATAATAAAAATATTCAAAACTGCATTAGAAAAATAAAAGGACCAGTTTTATATTAAAATTATTTTTGACGTATATTAAAAATAGTTCAACATGTATTAGAAACTTGTTCCACATGAATTACGGAAACAGTTCAGTGTATATTAAAATAGTTTCAATGTGTATTTTAAAATAAATCACTATGTATTTAAAAGGTTTCATCATATATTAAAAAATTTCCATCGTAAATTAAGAAAATGTTCACATATGTTTTGAAATGATCGGTCTATTCTACAATATTTAACATATATTATAAAACTTCACTATATTAAATAAGTTGTCATCGTATATAATAACAATTTACCACGTATTTGATTATTTTTCAAAAAGTTTTGATGAAACATAACATTAAAAATAAAAATAAAGTAAAAAATAAAGAAACAAAACCAGAAAAAAAAGTCTGAAAAACACAAGATAGAAAAAATAAAAAATAAAAAAGAAATAACAAAGCAACATGAAAAAAAAACATCAAGTAGCCGACGACGTGGATCACGCTGTGTCAAACGGGGCTGGCCCAGCTGCAGGCGCTAAAGGCGAAACCACGCATTTTATCACCTCAAAGAAAAAGCCACACACATTTGCCGCTCACGGGCGGTAAATTGGAAACACTTATAGGGTCTCGATGTGAAGCAAACGCCCGTGCTGCCATCCAGAAAGCGATGAGACACAATATTCGGTCTTTCTTTTTGTTGTCGTCTTTTTTATCAGTGGAACCTTAAAAATATTCACGGATTAAGGAAAACGTTCGAGAATTTCAGAAATGTTCAAGAGTTTTTAAATAAATGTATGTAAACTTTTTAAAAAAGTTGTACCAAATAGCATGTGATTCATGGTACACCTTTTCTTTTCTGGTCCAAAGGATAAGTTTGGTTATTTGTCAAGTAATCCTATATAAACCTCTACATGGATCCTTGAAAAGCAGTCTAAAGGGGAGGCACTCCGTAGAGCACAACACAACTCGGAGGTTCGACTCAGATTCGAGGGACTAGTAAAGAGCCGAACAACACACACACACACACACACACACACACAGAGAGAGAGAGAGAGAGAAACTCTATTAGTAACCTAGGGTGAAGAATAAGTAATTCTTCACCCCGGTCGAACGACCCAGCCTCGCACGGACCAAAAGCCTTACGTCTCGGGGCTTTTTTTTTACCCCACGTTCCTTTCTACCTTGTTTCTCAACCGCTCGTCCCATAAAAAACACCCCTCTCTCTCTCCTCGTGCACTGCCGCCGAGATGAACCGCCGCCGTGGTCGACAGTTTCTGATACGGCCTCCTAGAATCCATCCTCCCCGCTCCCGGTAATCCGCTCCCAGTAACCATTGATTCATTCTCCCATCGTCAGTTGCATCTGGGCGCTCCCAGTCCGCTCGCTCTGGCGGCTCTCAGTCCCCGGATTTGGCTATAGGCCGGTGGATCTGGGTGCTACCGATGGTGGTGTTGAAGGGGGGGGGCGTATGGACATCAACGTGACCAGCAAGCTGGAGGCCACCACAACAAGCGTCCTTGAACTTTACCTCAAATCATTCATCCAGACATGTATAGGTACACATACGATTGGTATGTGTCCATCCTTGGCTGCTCTAATCTTTTTCATTTGCTCCAATCCCCAATTTGGTTCGCAGGAAACGTACATGTAGTAGAATCTCGCTTCTCAATTGTAGAATTTTTGGTCAATTCGTGAATTTCATCGTCAAACCATGGAATAATTTCTGATCCTTCATAGTGGATAAATTGCTGATTTTTTTTCCTTCATATCCTACATACATCACCATTTGTTACAGAGACATAAAGTCCTATTTATCAGATTTATATTTTTTCAGATCTTGCTGATAGTTATTTCAAGTTTAGCAATGAGCAGACTCTTAACTTATGTACCTGCAAAGCTGCAGTACTGTAGATGGAAAGTAACATTAGTGAGATCGAACATCCTCTGCCCAAGAGGCTATTTAGATTTTACCATGTACTGTTGCTTGTGTGAGCATTTGATTCTGTACAAAAATTAATTATGAACACTCTTAGATGTTCGCACTGTGGACGGCGGCCGTTGATTCACAGCAGGTGGAGCAGGCCTGTAGCGTCGCTAGTGTTCCTTGTCATCAGGTTACATTGGCCGTTGCATTCTTTTTTTTAGCATCAATACAGACACAAGCGCTCATATACACGTGCATACACTCATCCCTATGAACGCACATACGCATATCCTACCTCTATGAGCACCTTCGAGAGACTGAGCCGGCATATCATCTTGAGATTTACGAAGCAACCGTAAGGAATAATGCGAGCGCCAGGATTTGAAACCTGGTGGGTTGAGAATACCACTGTCCACCTAACCATCTCAACCACAGGTTGGTTCGCGGCCGTTGCATTCTTGTTGATGTAGTTTGCATCTCCATCTCCTCCTACCATGATAGTTGGTGACTAGCCATTCGCGGCTGGAGCTCTTCGATATTGCATCCTTCTCCGTCAATTTACATCAGTATGTGTCAAATTAAACTTATTGGCAGGTGCATTCGAGTGAGAGCTATCGACACTTGAGTGCTGACCATATCTAAACTTATTCCAGATTTCGGACTAGGAGAAGCTTTCCGCCCTGTAAGTGTATAGATGTATTCCAGAGCAAGGAAAAAAAAACACCAAGTGAGATGTATTCCTTGCCATTTTACTAAGCAGGTGCATTCATATTCTTTTTATGTCCTGTTTGACAATGTATATAATTGATTGCTTTGAAATGCCTACATTACGAGAGTACAATAAAGTACGTTGAGAATATTGTTCTTGATTGAGTAAAAAAACTGATTTAACTCATGCTTTTGTGTATATTTTTTTTGCGGGTAAACTCATGCTTTTGTGTTGACATACACTCACATTATGGATTGAAGTTCTCATGATGGTAATGATGCATGTGCAAGGGCCGTATAGGTCATACATAGGTCTAATTAACAAATCACAGAAAGGAGAGGAGGAAGCTGAGCAACACTCCTTTTTCTATTTGGAACCTGCACCATTTATTGGGTATGTAGGAAATTATTTTTTGCCTCTATTGGTTGTACCTTATTCTGTATTGTACTGCCAGTACCATGGCATACCAATTGTTTGGATAGATCAAAAGGCAAGCTAAAGATCAATTAGATAAATGCTACTTACTCGCACATCTCACATCTCATTTAGCTTTATACATACCTTGTATCAGCATTTCTTGAAAACACATTTATGCAGTCACACATCTCACCTTGGTTTTTTTTTTAATTTTGCTTGGTTGGAACTGTATACATTTGCGTTGTCTAACTAGTAATGCTCGCTGATTGAATTTGCAGCATTTGAATCCTCCTCAGAAGAGAACACGGCATTAGCTAGTGCCAAAATGCCAACACAACTTGGCCATGCTTCTATCAAGTTGCCTTGGTCCAATCCTTCCAAGCTTCTTCATCTATAACAAACATCAATCCTGGGAGCACTAGTCAAAGAGTCGGTGTTCTACGGTCTAGCAAAAAGATATAGAGGAAGTCACTGCCACTACTCCTACCAGAAGATTAATTTTAAGAATAAAATTTCTTGTTCTAGCTGCTGATTAATTGCCACTGAATTTATCCACATGTTAATGTCATAATTGTTATTGCTCTGCTACTTAGTTGCAGTAGATTTTTTGTTTTCGAAAGAGGCCGGGATTTATTTACACATCTATGGTATACATGTCTCTGATGGTGTCTCTTGTGGATGCATTTCTTGAACTACATATGTCTTATGAATGCATATCTCAGCTGGAGCATCCATGTTAAATTTGAGTTCAAAATTATCAGTTGGTGAGAAGCATGACCAACATATAGGTGCAGCATGCATAATCATTTCAAATCGTATGGGACGAAGCACAACCTCTGAATGAATCACAAGTTATGTTTGCAGACATAGGGTCTCCCTGACGAACCCCTTTAAAACTTTGGAAATACGGCCCTACCGTGTTGTTAATTTTAACACTCACGGTCCCATTCCGCAAAACTTGATCAACCCATGTACACCACTTGTCTCCGAAGCCCCTAAGCTTGTGGCATTCAAGAAGGAAGTCCCAATTGAGTTTGTCGTATGCTTTCTCGAAATCGAGTTTAAGCACAACCCCGGCACTTTTTTTTAACATGCGTATGGTGGAGGACCTCATGCAAAGTCAGAATTCCATCCATAATATTACGTTTTTTGATAAAAGCATTTTGATGGCGGCTGATAAGCTTATCAGCAAACACTGCCACCCTGTTGTCCAAGACTTTGGTGATAAGCTTGTATGGGCAACGGAGAAGGCAGATGGGGCGGAACTCTTGGATTTTTTTGCCCCACTAATTTTGGGAATAAGAGTAATTATACCGTAGTTAAGCCTCTCTACATCCAAGGTACCCTCATGGAAGGCCACGAATAAGTTCATGATGTCCTGTTTAACAATCTCCCAACAGAATCTATAGAATTCTGCTGGTATGTTATCCGGGCCTGGTGCACGATTGCTATCCATGGAGAAGAGGGCCGCTTTAACTTCTTCCTCACTAAAGGGACGGGTAAGGAAATCATTATCCGTATCAGTAAGTTTTCCATCCTCTCCCCAAGAACTAGGGTCCATATGAAAGAGATTACCAGGAGCTGTCCCAAAGAGCTCTCTATAGTAATCAGTAGCATGTTTCAATAAATTTTTAGTGCCCTCAATCGCCTCATCTCCATTAGAGAAGGAGTGAATTGTGTTTTTCCTTTTCCTTCCATTGGCAATCCTATGGAAAAAAGAAGTATTTTGGTCCCCTTTCAACAGCCATGTCTCATGGGACTGTTGTAACCAAAAAAGCTCTTCATCAGCCAGCATTTGCTGAAGCTTGCCACAAAGCTCAGCTCGCCTGTCGAGGGTTTCAGGATCAAGGTGCCCTTGCTCTTCCATAGTCTCTATGTCAGCAAGTTCGTTTTTAATCTTCTCTTTTTCTTTTCTGTCATGCCCAAACTTATCAGAGCCCCACCCTTTGAAGAATTTTTTAAAGCGTTTTAATTTGATATTTAGGACATCAATGGGGTTAGACGATTTGACAGGTCTCTGCCAAATTTTGCTAACCAACGGGAGGAATTCCTCCTTGGTCATCCAACTCATTTCAAACCTGAATTCACGAGGTTTGGGAGTTTGAGGGCGATTACTGTTAGTGGAGAGAAGGAGAGAGTTGTGGTCAGAGAGGTCTCTAACCAATTTCCTAATAGTAACTAAAGGGAACAAGTCCTCCCAATCATTGCTCATGAGGATTCTGTCAAGCTTTTCCAGGGTAGGGTGACTTTGATTGTTAGACCAAGTATACAAGCCCCCTTCTATAAAGATTTCTCTCAAGCACATAGTATTAATGATGTCATTGAATCTATCAACATATTGAGAAGTAGCCATTTTTTTATTCTTCTCACCACAGTGCCTAAGAATATTGAAGTCTCCCCCCACAATATAAGGAATTGAGAGATGGCTACAGAAACTAGCGAGCTCATAGAGGGATTCCTCTTTTTGCTCATCATGAGCAGCACCATACACATTTAGAAGAGCCCAAATACACTTTTTCTCGACATCAAACACAATCACTTGCATAATGAACCTGCCTAGAGACTAGGAAACAACTTCTAGTTTGCTTTTTTTTAACCCCACAAAGCATGCCTCCAGCCTTGCCCAGAGAGGGAACCCAGTTCCACTCAAAGGCATTATAAGTATCTATTTTCCTCAAAAACCAGGGGTTACTTTATTCTTCTTAGTTTCTTGCAAACAAAGAAAGTCCAGGGAATGATCTTTAATAAAGTCAGAGAGGCAAGTAGTCATTCCTTTCTTGCCTGCCCCTCTGCAATTCCAAAAAAGACCATTCATTTTAAAATTTTCTTCCTCCCCGTCCCCCTAGTCACTCTGCCAGGAGATTTAGCAGCATTACCAGGATCAACAGTGGGCTCCACTGTTTTTTGACTTCTAGCTCTAGGCCTAGAGATGCTAGTTTTAACTTTCTTAGCACTTTTTTTCTTTCTAGGACCAACAACAGTAAAATCAGAGGTGTCACTATTATAATCATCCCCCCATTTAAGGTTAATAGGTATGTCCTCCCCCTTCCCAGTAGTAATGAACATATTATTAACAGGGGGGTATCTTTCTCAACAACATTATTTCTAAAATTCTCAAGTTCACGTAGGATGTTAACTTTTGAAAAATCAGTGTCTGGGATCATAACCCCCATCATATTAGCTCTTAGCAACAATTCAGGATCAGAAAGAACAGCAAAGGAGTTGGTATACACCACATCATTAATGTGGATTTGTGGTTTAAAAGTTTGATGTCGTTTTATATATTGTGTATCCGAACACCCGATTTTGGTTTCTAGGTTCGACACTCAGTCTCGAATTCGCCCAGGCTTCACAAAAGTTCTGGCTCCGCCACTGACAAGTCCCAAGTCATTGCTCCCCTATAAAAAAATAAGCCTAATGTCGAAAGAAGTGCTGAACCTCAAATTAAACACATCACATTGTCAAATATTTCATTGAGACAGACAATTTTAAACAGATCACAAATTACATGTCAATTGATGATAAAAATGCCAGCAAACACAAAGAAGATCAACAGACATATCACATGCATTTTCTGCCTAAAGAGAACACTCATGTCGCCACGTATTTTAGTATTTGTTATCTTTGCTACTGGCCGATAAGTCATCATCGTTGTCGTGAGGGGTGGCGCGGAGAAGCACGCCGAGCCATTCCCCGGTCCGCCATGGACGATGTCCTTGTGGTCCGAGAAGCTAGGCGACATACACATTGTAAACATGTTCAGCTAAAA
>NC_057812.1:727014760-727031971 GCF_018294505.1 Triticum aestivum
ATTGCCATAACCAGTGGTAAGAAAAGTAAAAGAACAAAATTCAAAAAATTATGAACATCTGTTCTGATAGATTGTAGAGTTTCATCACCGGATAACATTCTTGCAAAACGTGGCAAAAATAATGGATGCTCCAAAATGTTATTTTCAAAAGCATTTTGGAGCATCGATTTTTCCCCACATTTTCCATGAATTACATTTCATGATGAAACTTTGGAAGCTATCCAACAATTGTCAATGTTTGAAAACAAAATTGTTTTTATTTTTTTGGATTTTACTATTCACCCGAGCTCACGTGAGTCAGGATCATAACAGCACTTTCGTAGGGAAAGCTACTATATACTAGAGCTAGCATAACTTTTATGGTACATAATCTGGCGCAGTGGTCAAATACGAAATTCAATATTACCATATTAGTGGCTCGTGGTGTTCTTGATTTACATCGACATGTTGGCCTTGAACTGCTTCAGTCACATCAGCTCATGCAAGGACTCACGTACATGAAGCCTATTGATTTTGCAGCAGCTAAATCATATGGCCTTTGCAGCAAAGCTGGCTAACAATGTACGAATCGATGGATGGATTGGTGCTGCTATCTGCAGCTTTTTTGGTGGCTTTTCATTACAATATACATAACTGACTTACAAACCGACTTGGTGAAGAATTTCAAACCATAAACAAAAGGGAACTTATACTAATATAGATACACGACAGGCTTATTACTCAAACGGGATACACATCATAGATACCTTGTTGTGGATACAACTATAATAAGCATTACATGACATGTTGCATAGTATACAAAACGTCAAACTCCTTTTTTGGGGGGTAGCATGTTGTTGCATTATGCATCAACAACCGAAAGAAGCATTTGCACAACATTTTCCATGGTGGGCCTTTTTCTGGTATCTTCTTCTACGCAAGAAATGGCCAACTTGACCATAGTTCTTGCTTGCAACTCATTGAACTGGCCATTCAATCTCGAATCAACAAAGTTGGAGATCCATAACTGTTGGCCACCCTCCATCAGTAGATTTTCTGCAAGCATCCTAATGACCCATCCAAAGACCGTTTCCACTTCCTCGTCAGCATTTGATGCCCAGTCTGAAACACGAGCCCCCTTCAGTAGTTCCAAGACAACCACTCCGAAGCTGTAGACATCAACCTTTGCTGTTATTGGTTGGCTAGAGACCCACTCAGGAGCTATGTAACCTCTTGTTCCATGGATCCTCGACACAGTTTTATTGGATCCACCTCTACTCACAAGTTTAGCAAGGCCAAAGTCACTGATCTTCGGGTTCAAGTTGTCATCCAACAATATATTTTCAGGCTTCAGGTCACAATGGATAACCCACTCCAAGCATTCATGATGAAGATACGCCAATCCTTTTGCCACCCCTATAGCAATATTAAACCTTTCCTTCCATTCAAGTAACCTTGTGCTACTAAACAAAGTTTTATCCAATGAACCATTCTCAACGTACTCTAGAACCAATATCCTGCGTGGGCCATCAGAACAAAACCCCCATACCCTCACCAGATTCATATGGTAAATCTTCCCAATCACACTTAGTTCATGTTGGAATTCTTCCCCGCCTTGGTTTATGTCTGCCAACCTTTTCACCGCCACTACCCTCTTGTCCTTCAAGACCCCCTTGTATACATGACCAGATGCCCCGCACCCAATTTGATCCTTAAACTTTTGAGTCGCTCTCTGCAACTCCTTGTAAGTGTATCCGCGAAAATGGTTGGTTATCATTTCATAGCCAATCTCAGCTGGCCATACTCCTGGTAACTGCTTTCCCTCCCTTCTCAACAAAAACCAGCACCCTAGTGCCACAAATATCACCTCTACACAAAATATTGCTAATAAGAATCCATACAGCAAGTATAAGTACTGCGAGTTTAATCCACTATGACTATCTTTGGGTTGATCCAGAAATTCGGGAATGGAATATTGGGTCTTTGCACTACAATTAGGAGCATATCTAGGATCAAAAGGTTGAGATTGAGGAATTGAGGACTTTGAGACCTGTAATGTCTTAGGAAGCTTGATATAGATAGAACGACCCAAACCCGGCCTCATTTCACCACCCAAAAGGGATTGGATAGCAACCTCCACTTGCTTGCCAGTATAAAAAACCTTTGCAATTGCAGTCGTTCAAGCATATCTTCTTGCAAGTATGAAATGAAACTGAGGTATTCTTACTTTGCTCATTACCTCGGAAGTCAGTGTTTGGTAGCTTCACAAACATCTCCTGCCCATCACAACTAGTATTGAATTTCGGCCTGCAACCTTGGCTCCTATCATTTGGGTCGATGATCTCATGTCCAGGGGCACATGCACAAGAAGGCCTAGGTGTATACACACATATTCCATTCGTACCACATAGACTACGTATAGAGCAGGTCTGAGGAAGTGCCATCCATGTGACCAACCATGTTCCATCTGTCTTATTTAGACTATATAATCTAAGGTTGCCATCATAATCCAAGGTTAGCCTCCTCATAATCCTAATGCCCCAATCACTAGCCTTAAAATTTAAATTGTCACTTCCAAGGAAATACCCCCAACTATCAAGAACCCCAATTGTGGTGGTATTAAACGAGTTTCTTTGCTTTGTCCATATGTCACTATTAGGATTTGGCCAGTAGATAAAAGAGATATCCTTCTCATCATCAAACAATGTGAGTAGATGTTGATCATCAAAATGAAAGCTGTAGCGCCCAGGAATAAGTAACCTACTAGTAGATACCAACTTGGTAGCACTGGTAATGTTCTGATAGGGCAGCAATGTATCAGTAGGTGAATGAAAGCTTTGCCATAGAATAATATCACCTTGGCCCTTCACGATGAGGTTCCCGGTGTCCAATAACTGAGCTTTTACAGCTGTTGATGAAGAGTTGACACTGTTTTCCCACACGGACTGTCCATTGTAATCCTCTAGAACCATTCCGCCATCCGCATATAGCATGACTCGGGATCCCCAGGAGTACACAGGATGGAGATGATTTGCGCTCCAGACGACAGTCTTGTCAACTGTATTGGAGAACCAAATAGAGAAGACGGAGGCATTTCGGGAAATGTTTTTGAAGCCACAGGTGAAAGTGCCATCTGGTGAACGGAGCATATGGGAGCTATCCTCTATGGAGAGAGAGGAGCCCGGCAAGAGGAATTCACGAGCTGAGATGCGCAAAAACAGATGAACCAAATTTAGTAGGAGTAGAGGCAGAGCGTGCATCCATATTTGTTGAGGCACTCGAGTTGATCTATGGAATGATCACAAATGGACGCTATTATAGGAATCAACTAGTGGTAGGTAGAAGCGATATACTTCTACTATAACTAAATAGGAAACTGATTGGCGATTTGGCGCTTGTCCCTTACATGAGAATGATAGCTTGTTCTAGTTCGTCAATGATGCAATTAATAGTTAGTTGAGAAGTCATTGTCATTAAGTTTGAGCGTTGTAGATGACAGTAAGGATGCAGACCCCACGGCATCATCTTTTATTTTAGCTGGCTGATGTATACTCCTGAAATAAGGATGTAGACCCCACGGCATCGTCAAATTTGGGCCACTCTTGCTCAAATTTCATCATCCTTCATGCAGGAGATAAGTGAAAAAAGTTACTTATTTCAGTTGTGTGGTGACAATACAATGATATATAGGAGTAATTAGTTTGCTATATATCGTACAAAGGTCCCCAGGATC
The DNA here is from genome assembly GCF_018294505.1 of Triticum aestivum. Lineage (NCBI taxonomy): Eukaryota > Viridiplantae > Streptophyta > Magnoliopsida > Poales > Poaceae > Triticum > Triticum aestivum. The sequence goes on from NC_057812.1 coordinate 727,018,473, forward strand.
AATTGTTTCTCGGGAAATAAATGGTCAACTTTGCAGCAGGGATTTCATTGTTTCACGTATCCTTCTCTCAATAACTTCTTGTCTTTTTCTTGGAATTGCAACTTGTTCTATTCGGTCTACAATTCAACTATTATTGAAGTCATTGTCTTTCAAGCAGGTCCATCAATGTTTCAGGCTTTAAGCTGGCTGATGTGTACTCCTGAAACGAAGCTCCAGGGATATGATTCGGGGAAAGTAGTGGCTGCACCCCACCACACCATGCAGCTGATAACTGAAATAAAATCTCAATTATTATCCATGAGTAATTGGTATGCTGCTTCTTACACAGGTTGTCGGCATGATCCCAGTTATTACTATCGAAGAGAAATGGTAAACTTGGCAGTATATGGATTTTATTGCTGCAGATAGACAGGCAGTCCTCGCCATTTTTCAAAAGAAACTCACATCTGACAATAACTGTACATGAAAATAACAGATTGTGGCTTCATGCGTTGCAGCACATGATTTTCAAAGTGAAGACATATCCATTTGGCTTCCAGAGCAATATTATCATCAGACTGGACTGGACAGTGGAGACTTCTCAAATATATCTCCAGTCATCGGGTAGCTAGTACGAACACTAATGGTCTGAATTCAGAAACAACATACAACCCCAAACTTTCCAATCAGATGTATTCCTCTGGTACCTGACAAAGGAGGAGTTTCACAGTGTAAATCCTCTCAAGCAAGCGATTTAGCCAGTGTTTGATTTCCTGGCGTCACTGGGTAACTTTTTTTTATTTCAGCTCTTTGACTACTAATTGGCTTACTTATCCATCCGGTGGTGGGCGACATGTATACTTGGCCAAACCTTGGGCCGGGCCGGGCTTCGGGCTGGGCCTAGCCAAGCCTGAGGCAATAAACCCAGGCCCGGCCCGGTCCGGCCATCGGGCCTGGTTTTAGGCCCGAATCCGGCCCGAATACGTAAAAGCCGGGCGCGCCTCGGGCCGGGCCCCTTTAGGAAATCGCTAAAATGGCGGACCCGGCCCGGCCCGAATACGTAAAAGCCCGGCACGCCTCGGGCCGGGCCCCTTCAGGAAATCGCCAAAATGGCGGATCCGGCCCGGCCCGGCCCGGTCATCGGGCTCAAAAACTAGGCCCGAGCCTGGCCCGGGAGCAGCGTCGGGCCAGGCTGGGCTTCCCATGGCCAGGTATAGCGACATGCAAGTTCCCGCATTAACATGGATAATTTGGTAAGATACAAAATGGACAATGAGAGCGGGATGAACCTTTATGGTGGCCACGCCTGTCAACCTCTAGACTCTAGTGGGTAAGAGCATCTCCAACCGCGCCCCCAACAGGCTCCCCAGGCCACTTTTTCGGCGCTGGCACCGAAAAAATGGCCCAGTCGCGCCCCAGGAACCCTTTTTTCGCCGGATTGGGCCGAAATTGACGCCGGCATACCCAGCTTGAACCCGGCGCGCTAGGGGTCGCCTGGGGCGCCGGATGGACCGTTTTTTGGCGTGAACTGTGATGGGCCCGCCCTGTCAGCGACGCACCGCTTCGTCGTCCACATCGCCTCGTTTCCCGCGGGAATCAATGCCAAACCTGCCGCGCTGTCGCGCCGTAACCTCCATTGATGACGCGCCTGCCGCGATGCAGCGCGCCGGTCAGCATGCCCATTTGATGCCGCGCAGTGAAGCGTCGCGTCGCCCAGCGCCACGGCCACCCGCCACGCGTCGCCTGGCATGCGCCTCCCGCCGCCCGAGCTCCGGCTATAAAAGCCGCCCGCCTCGCTGGTGAACGCCACACCGTAGCACATCGCCTCTCTTCTCCCCCTCCCCCGCTCGCACACTCCACTCCCCCGCCGACGAGCAATGGCAGCGCGGTATCCAGGCGATTCCGCGGCGAAGAACGGCTTCGGCCGCCGCCACCTCCACGAGTGGGAGGCGCGCCTCCTTTTTGAGGCCGACTACCCGGCTCCCCGGGACATGAGGGTGCCGGACGCGTGGCGTTTGAGTGCCGGCGGTGTGCCTGTGCCACCCAATCCCACCAGGGCGGACCGGCGGGCAGAGATCGCCCGCATTAGGTCGTTGCTGTCAGAGGAGCAGCGGCGAACGCCGGCGTACTCCCCCGACAACAACGCGTTCTAGACAATCTACTTCGACCACCGCCGCGATGGCCTGATCGCCTCCACCAACGGCGTCGTGCCTCGCGGCCACCACTATGCCGAAGGGCGGCGCGACTGGTGGGGGGTGCCCGGCCGCACCCTCGAGCACGTCCTCGAGTACCCCGCCCCCGCACCCCCGTCCTTCTCTCGCCGCCGTGGCAGCTCGTGGATGCCGCGGCGATTGTCGTACGCGACGACCTCCTCCTCCTCGGGCGGCTCGCCGGCGTCCTTTGCCGTCAAGCCCGAGCCGCAGGACACAGCGGGGGAGTCCCCGCTAGGGCGCCGCACCCACAACGGCGCCCTAACCATCCCCGAGGAAGGCCGCGGCGGTCGCATGCGCCGCGTCCGGCCGAAAACCGAGCCGGAGCACCTCGCGATGGCCGCCGCCGATGAGACGGCCATGAGGTGGGCGAGGGAGGACTACGTCCGCGAGCAGGTGGCTCGCCAGCGCCGCGCCCTCGAGGAACTTAAGGCGCGCCACCCCCGCCCCGTCCTCGAGGTGGACGGCGTCCTCTACCTCGACAGCGACGAGGAGGAGGCCGGGCCATCCCGCGTCGGCGACCCTGGACAGGGCTGCAGCAGGGACGGCGGCGGGTGGCAGGGCGAGGACGACGAGGACGAGGACGAGGACGACTACACCGACTTCTACAAGCACCTAGGCATGTAGAAGTCGGACGGCGGCAAGGCGCGGCGAGGACGGCGTAGCTAGGCCGTGTTTGTTTTTTTATTTGTTTTTTGTACAAATTTGAATCAATGTCACCGAGTTTGGATGAATCTCGACGAGTTTGTGCCAAAAAAAAAACGCCGAATTCGTTTAGCCCTGGGGCCGACCTGGGGGCGACAACTGGGAACGCAGTCGCCCCCACGCCAAAAATCTCGCCGGCTCGCCCCCAGGACGCGTTTTTTCGACGTCCTGGGGGGCCGAACGGCTGGAGATGCTTTAACGTACATGTTTGCAATCTCCGCCCGGTGTCGTCATTCGTCAATTCCTCAAAGTTTCTGGCGTGAGGAGATTAATTAACATTCTTAATTCCTACTACTAAAAATGGATTCATTTTGAGAGATAATTTTTCAAGTACTTGGTTCCTACGAATATTTCTACTTTTATTTACTGATTATTATATATAGTATTTTATGTCAAGGCAAAGAATCCTTTTTCTTTTCTTTTAGAAATGGGGTAGGGGAAACCCCTACAACGATAGTAGTTTCTAAAGAATATAAGAACACAAACTTGCACTAGCGGGGACTTGACTTGAACCCATGTGGCTGAGTAGTAAATCCACTCCCCTAGCCTAGCTTACTTCTTAGAAAAAGTAGTTCAAGGTAGCAAAATTGACGCAAATTAAAAGACGATACAAATTTATTTTTATTCCCTAAATTATTTACTATCTTAGTGAGGAAATACTTCCTATTGAAATATTTCCAAACCTCGAAGTCACCAACTGCCGATGCTGGCCATCATTGGTCTCCTTGAGCCACCCCATGATGGCGGTGTTGTGCGAGGGTGGATGGCGGAGAGAAGAAGAACAAAATAGAAAAAGAACAAAACTGGACAAAATTAAAATAGCAAACCCAAAGAAGGGAAAAGATGATGATGAAGAAGAAGAATAACGGAAAGAACAAGAAAAATGGAACAAAAAGAAAGAATGGATAAGAAAAACCTGAAGAAACCGAGAAAACAAACAGCTCCTGAGCCGGCAAGATAAACACCCATTGGATCTTCTACTTATTTCTTATTTTGCTTCCCAACAGCCCAGCTAGCTGCCTGGGCTTTTTCCTCTAAAAAACTGGGGCACTATCGCTCGTAGCGAGCATTCCACGACGTGTCGCTCGCGTGGGCGCGACTATGTCTTGCTTACAGCGAGACAATAGCTTGCGTCGCCTGAAGAAGAGCACATTGTTTGCCTGCCCAGTAGCACTATTAAGATGTACATGACATTTCATCATGATATTCCCGGGTTTCAAAAAAAAGTTCATGACATTTAATTTTTTTATTTCCTTTTAAATTGTTTTTAAAATTTTAAAGAAATATTCGAGTGTTTAAAAAATGTCCGTGAAATTTTATAAAATGTTTATACAATGTAAAATAAATGTTTGTGTTGTAAAAAAATGTATTGTGTATTTGAAAAATGTCCAATACGTATAGAAAAAACATTTCACATGTGCTCTAAAAATATAAATTCGAGAAAAGAAGGCATGCGTTGAAAAAACTAAACCAATAGAGAAAAAAGATGAAAAGGAAAATACCCAAGAAAACAAATAAAACCAAAAATGAAACACAGAAATTCAAAGTTTAGCGACGAAAGAAAGAAAAACCGAAAATAGCCAATGAGAAAACAAATAAAAACAAAATAAATGGAGAAAAGAAAACCAGTGGAAAACAAAATCAGGGGAAATATATAACAGAAATCAAAAAGGGGAAAAATGAAGGAAACCGGACCAAGCGAACCTACAATGACCGCTACATGCGGCAGCGAGCAGCCACGCTAAGTGGGCCAACCAGCTAGTCATCATCATAGGCAAATCCTACTAGGAATCAGTATGGGCGACACATAATTGCCATGCGCTAATGTCCCTCACTGCGATCCGGTAAATGGATTAGGCCCATCGCACAGAAACGCGCCATATCATGGAGCAGCTGGCGAAAGCGCTCGCATGGCGTTTTTTCGTCTCTTTTTTTTTTGCATATTTGTTCTATGACCATTATATATGGGCAGCGCTAGTCGGCAGCCAACTGACCCAACTTTGGGCTGGTCGCACCCGCAGTGTACGACCAATCGATTTGGAGGCACACGATCTCCCCCTTCCTCCCCATGTGCCTTCTTCTCTGGGAAACAACCCCCATCACATCGCAATGGACGAGCGACCCGCCTGGCCTCGAAGCACCGCCTCGGCGCATCTCGCCTATCGCTTCCCTCGTTGTCGTCGTCTCCTGTGTTTCTCTCGACTTCTACACATGTAGCATCGTGCACCGTGCTTGCAGCACCGTGTGGTCACAGTTGCAGCTCTGATGGCAACGCTCGTTGGTCGCAGAACGTCCGACGACATCGCAAAAATTGTACTCTCCCATGGTGTGCCGGTAGCAACAAAAAGGTCGCCCGGTTGTAGCAAAAAAGCGCGTTGGTTCCAGCAAAAAAATAGGTCGCCCATGCCGCCACTCGTTCGCCATTGTAACAAAAAATGCTCACCGATTGTAGCTTTTGTGGTTGCCGGTTGCAGCAAAAAAATGCCGTGGTTGTAGCAAAAAAAAATGACACCGGTAACTACAGTGTATGGTGGTAACAAAACCTGTCGCTGATGGTAGGAAAATGTTGCGTGGTTTGCAGCAAAAAAAATATTGTCCCTGCCGGTTGTGATACCGGAGGCTCTAGGGAAGTCGGTAGTGAGATCACCCATCTGCATCTTCTTGAATGATGTAGCAAAAAAATATCATCGCCAGTAGTAGCAATTGAAGTCGCCCGTATTAGCAAAACCAACTGCCTGTTCCAACAATCCAATTTCAGCAACAAACTCCAGTAGTTGGTTCCAGCAAAAACTTCACCTAGCAGAAACTTCTTTCAAAATACTTGGCTGACTTTCATTATATGAGACAATGAAGTAAGATACATATCAAACAATAATGATAGAAAGGAAGTATAATACATAATTCATTTATTTTGGTAATACATGTCACTTTGTTTGATCTTTCAAGCAAACATGGACTCAGACCTCTTTGAGTGCAACACATGAAAGTTGTTTAACAACAAGAACACTTTGTCTATAAATTTAATATCTTCTCTAACTACATTTTCCTTCTTCATTTCGGTATGCTTCAGTTTGAATTCTTGAGTTACAGAATGTCGGACCTTCAAATATAATATAAATCAGTGCAATTTTTTTTAACAACATTCAGCATTCCTAAACTCTATATATGAAAATTTAGGATCTGTGGATACTTTTCTCTAATATGATCATTGAACTTTCCATTAGATATACATTGAGCATTTCATGAAAGTAAACAAAACAGCACGCTCATTCGAGCAACTTCAGGTCTTTTGATATCCGCATTGTTCTGCAATGATTTTTTAGATGAAATATGACCAACATATCCAACTGACTGTGATTTCTATGGAACCATTGTCCTTTCAGATTTACAATAAAAAATCTGTCTGGCTTCTTCTCAATGATGCTCCTCATATCACATACAAGTTCAGGTCTTTCAATCTACAAAGTGACGTAAAATACAGATTCTTGATTAGTTAAAACAACATTTAATGTGAACCGGTATTTGAGAAACACACTACATAGCGTGCATGCATCATACATATCCAGCATGATATTTTACTAGCAATGGAACTGAAATAACGTTTTACATACATATCTAAGTACATGTATCTTTTTTTCTATATTATAACCCATGTTCGAGGCTTCCATTATAAAACTATTTAGTAACTTATGTGATCCGAATTATTCTAAGCATATAAGACAGTACACATGCTGTAAGTTTCAGTTTCCTTAACTATAATTGCCTAAGTTCCACTGTCCGTAACTAAAATACTTGCTAAGTTTCTAAACACGATCCTCATCCCCTCCCTCGTGTCGCCCCGCTTGGGCGACCCGAGGGGCGAAAACCCTAGCCCCGCCGTCCCCCTCCCCTCCTCGCCCTTCCCTCGCCGCCGCCTGAGGCAGCGGCTGCTGAGCAAGCTCGGCCCACTGCTGATGAAGGCGGCGGCGGGGCCCTCGCCGCCTCGCCTCCCGCGGGGGGCCTTTGGATCCGAGGCGGCGGCCCCGGCAGGTGTGGCGCCGCCGACTTCGGCTCCCGGTGGCGTGGGCGCGGGTCGGTGTTCTCTCAGCCGTGCGGGCGGCGAGAGCCCCGGTGGTTGCGGGTCGGCGCGCGGCAGCGGCGGATTCGTCTCCTGTCGCGCCAGATCTGGCCGCCTCCACTCCCCTTCTTCCCCAACGAGCGCCTCCCCCCTCAGATCCGCACTTTCGCGGTCTTCTGCGGGTGGGAGTGGGCGACGGGGCTGCAGGACCGGGGGAAACCCCTAGCCAGCCGTGTCGGCTGCGACGGCGGCGACGCTCGCGGGCGCCACTCACCTTCCTGGAGGCGTCGGTCAGGTCCTGCCCCCTACCCCCTTCCCCTTTGTTTCCCGGGTGAAATCCTCAACTTTGTTGGGCAGCGGCGACGCCCAGGGCGCAGTAACCTTGTTTTGGGAACAAAGATGGGTTGTGGGCTTCGTTGTGGTGTAGGTGGAGTGTGTCAGCGGCGGCGGCGTGTCTCCAGCGACGGCGGTGTCTTCCTGGGCGTGTGGTCAAGCTGGTTTGGTGCTCTTCGTTGGGCTGCAGGGCTCCTCCGGTGCCCGTGGATTCTCCAGGACGGGAGGGGATAGGGTTCCCCTCCTCCGGTGGCTGCTCTTCTGCTCGTCGAGCGAGCCGATGATCTGGATTTGGCCATTGCTGCTGCCCATTTGTGCATTCCGACAGCTCGCCCCTGTTTCATGCCTGGACTCTTGCATTTGGCGTTGCTCTGTTTCAGGTTAGGCGTCGTCGGCAGGCTGGGAACGCCTGGTTCCGTCCCTGTGGTTTCCTGCGATGCCATTCATGCAGGTTCTAGGGTGAGCATGTCCATCGCTCACCTGTGCGGCGCCTCGAGCCAGGCGAGGAGGCAGGGGCCTTCTGTGACGATGGATCTGGATGGATGTGTCTCCTTCAAGCCCTGGCGTTCGGCTATGGCGTGCTTTGCTCCGTCGTCGGTGCTCTTTCCTGAGACGTTTAGCGTTTTTGCCTTGGTTCTCGGCGTGTTTGGGGTTCATGGCATCTCTAGCTATGCTTGCTAGCTTGTTGTATGCCTCTGCGAGCTGCTCCTAGGCGCCATTGTATCTTTGCCTTTTGTTTTCTTTCCTTTTAGTTGGAGTGTGGTTGTATTCCGTCGCTGTATTCCTGGCCGGTTGATGGCTTTGTTAATTCAAAGCCGGGCTCTTCTGGAGCCTACGTTCCCAAAAAAAAAGTTTCTAACTTTTATTATCGACTACTTACAATAAAGTCCTATATTCGTCAACCACAGGCGACTGTGATTATGTGTGCTTTTGTAAGACCGGGCACGGAAATTTTAGTGTCAATCAGTCGACGCCGTGTCTGAGCGATTCATAAAGGAACATTGTAGATCGGTTCTTGTCTACAACAATGTTGATAGAACGCAAGAGTTCTAAGAAGAGAAGCAGAAGGTGCTTCAACAACACATAGGCAGAGAGAAGAACACACTGAATGCATCCGTGACCGGGATAACCTTTTAGTAGAGACTTGTAACAGGAACTGTTCACCGAAATATCTGTACCTCCAATAACGGTCCCATAGAAACAAGTATAATACTTTACCTCTACCATGTTAATACAAATATATAGGAACTGTTATACAAAGCCGAATACAAGAAATACTGAGACGGATGTGCAAATCTCGGCGCAGATCAAGGGCTCACAAACTGCATGCCCTGTACCTGCGCGTCACAAATCCCATCCCAGATATGCCTATATACTCTAACAGTGTAGGCAGAATGACTTCTTGCCTTTGCGTTGGCTTGATGTATGTGTGTAGGACAAATGGCTTCTTATATGGGTGTTGGCTCCTTGACGTGGTTCACGACCATAGTGGTAATCTTGAAGGAACCCTTACCATCATGTAGATGAAATTGCCTCTTGTCTTTTTTTTTTTTTGCGGGGAAAAATCGCCTCTTGTCTTTGTCTGTAGGTTTCCAGTCATGACGGTGGTCTCAATGGAACCTTCACCGTTTGGTCTTTCATCGACTTGATGGTATATGTACTAAGGCCCTGTTTGGTTCAGATTTTATCGACGGATTTCGCTGCCGCGCAGCAGAATCTGAACCAAAGGGCGAACCCAGCAGAATCCGATTCCAGAAATCCGCTGCCAAAATCTGAATCAAAAGCGGAAGCAGCCCAGGACATGCTTTTCAAAACTGATTCCACTGCGGGCCAAAATCTGAAAAGGCTGTATCAGCTGGTTTGCCAAATGACCTACATCTTTTTCACATCAGATTTTCCACATCAGATTTTTCACAACTGCTTTTAGAAATCCACAGCCGAACCAAACAGGGCCTAAATATCCATGACCCTCAAAATGGAGCGCTCTTTTTTACTGGGTTGCGTGGACCTCTCTCCTCTCTCGGTGAATTTACAAATTGTTTGTCTTTTATTTATTTACTTTTATTTTTTCAACTTTTCATTCATGAACATTAAAGAAAATCTTGATTTTTTGAAATTAATGAATATTTTTAAATTTTACAAACATATTTAAAGATCATGGACATTTTTAAAGTCTATGAATATTTTCTAATCTGTAAAACTTTTTCAAACTCAGGAACAGTGTTTCAGATCCACTCATGTTCTTTAAATTCACAAATATTTTTAATAACTATGGTTTTGCTAATTTGCAAAAAGTATCCATGCCCCCTCAAAATGGAGCAGTCTTCTTTACTAGGCTGCGTGGAGCCCTCTCCTTGCTCGGTGAATTTACCAATTGTTTTTCTTTTATTTATTTATTTCTAATTTTTCAATTGGACATTCATGAACATTTAAGAAAATATTGTTTATTTAAATTAATGAATATTTTTACTTTTTAAATACAATTAAAGTTGATCAACATTTTTAGAGTCTATGAATATTTTCTAATTTGTAAAAATTTCTCAAATTCATGAACAGTGTTTGAGATCCACTCTTTTTTTTTGAATTCACAAATATATTTTAATAATTATGGTTTTGTTAATTTGCAAAAAAATAATCTAAAAACTATGAACATATTATGCTTTAACAATTTTTTGAAATAAATAAATGGTTTTTTCCGAGTTAGCACTAGAATGAGCAGTAAAAAAAAAGCAAGTGAGCGAGCGAAGCAGGGAGCCGAGCTGAGCAAGCGAGGGCTTCATGGGACCGCAACATAATAACAACTTTATCATTTCAACATCGAATAGGAGCTTCCAAGGGCTCACACAACCAACGCCGACCGACACTAACACCGAAACATATAAGACCTTTATCCAAAGCCAGGAAATGAAGAGGAAACTAAGGCGGAGAGTGGTGCAACAGGACTCGCCTATGCCCGCCCTCACCGACACAATCAAGAATGCCAGCACAAGGGACGGCAAGTCTCCCGGTTCAGACTGGAATGGACCCGTTCGTCCACACGCCAATCTAGTAATCCGTCTCATGGTCCATGAGCAGTCAGGCATGCTCGCGAAGACAGAAGAAGCTGGCACAGCACAGATGCAAAGGCAACACTCCTATAATAGCCTCCGTTTGTGATCATTCTAGAGATGAGAGATCAACTCCAGTGCCTCAGCAAACATGGATACACGCTCTACCCCTCTCCTCCTACTAAATTTGCTGCATCTGTTTCCGCACATCTCAGCTCGCGACTTCCTCTCGCCGGGCTCCTCTCTCTCCGTAGAGGATAGCTCCGACGTGCTCCGCTCGCCGGATGGTACTTTCACCTGCGGCTTCAACCACATTTCCCAAACTGCCTCCGTCACTGGTAGAAAAAGAGGCTTCCGTCCAGCCCCATTAGTCGCGAAACTGTAGGAACCGCGATTAATGAAGTCTTTAGTCGCGGTTCGGCAGACGAACCGCGACCAAAGGCTTGGGCCAGGGCGCTCGGTGGCCAGCTGGTGCACGTGAGGGGCTTTAGTCGCGGTTGGCCAGGCCAACCGCGACTAAAGGTGCCCAAAGGCCTTTAGTCGCGGTTGACCTGGCCAACCGCGACTAAAGCTCCTCCCCTATATATACCAGTTCAGCGCACTCACTTAGCCATTTGGTGCCACTTCTCTTCACAAAGGGGTGTAGGTTTGCTTTTGGTTCCTCTTATGCACACAAGGTATTTGATGAAATGCCCAACAGCGTGAAACAAACATGATATGAAGTGTTGGAGCCACACTTGAGGTTCCTCCTCGATCGCGGTTAGCAACTTGAACCTTTCATGCATGTGTGTCATTGATAAAATATGCATGTGTGTTGTTCATTGTTTAATTTCTATTGTTTATAGCTAGTTACTTTAACAAATGCATGATGGTTAATTATATATTTTATATTATAATAATGCAGATGAATCGGCAATGGATGTACGGTAACCGACTCTCCCGCGAGTTCACTACGGGTTTGAAAGATTTCCTCGTAGTGGCTAATGCGAACAAGCAGAAGGGTTTTGTTATCTGTCCATGTGTTGACTGTAAGAATCAGAAGGGTTACTCTTCCTCAAGAGAAGTTCACCTGCACCTGCTTCGGCACGGTTTCATGCCAAGCTATAATTGTTGGACCAAGCATGGAGAAAGAGGGGTTATAATGGAAGAAGATGAAGAAGGGGATAATTTCATCGATGAAAGCTATCTTGCTCATTTCGGTGATACTTTCATGGAGGATGCTGAAGGTGAAGGGGAAGGTGAAGGGGAAGGTGAAGGGGAAGGTGAAGGTGAAGGTGAAGAAGAGGCACGTGATGAGACCGTTGATGATCTTGGTCGGACCATTGCTGATGCACGGAGACGCTGCGAAACTGAAAAGGAGAGGGAGAATTTGGATCGCATGTTAGAGGATCACAGAAAGTCGTTGTACCCTGGATGCGATGATGGTCTGAAAAAGCTGGGCTGCACACGGGATTTGCTGAAATGGAAGGCACAAGCAGGTGTAGCTGACTCGGCATTTGAAAACTTGCTGAAAATGTTGAAGAATATGTTTCCAAAGAATAATGAGTTGCCCGCCAGTACGTACGAAGCAAAGAAGGTTGTCTGCCCTCTAGGTTTAGAGGTTCTGAAGATACATGCATGCATCAACGACTGCATCCTCTACCGCGGTGAATACGAGAATTTGAATGAATGCCCGGTATGCACTGCATTGCGTTATAAGATCAGAGGCGATGACCCTGGTGACGATATTGAGGGCGGGAAACCCAGGAAGAGGGTTCCCGCCAAGGTGATGTGGTATGCTCCTATAATACCACGGTTGAAACGTCTGTTCAGGAACAAAGAGCATGCCAAGTTGTTGCGATGGCACAAAGAGGACCGTAAGTCGGACGGGGAGTTGAGACACACCGCAGATGGAACGCAATGGAGAAAGATCGACAGAGAGTTCAAAGATTTTGCAGCTGACGCAAGGAACATAAGATTTGGTCTAAGTACAGATGGCATGAATCCTTTTGGCGAGCAGAGCTCCAGCCATAGCACCTGGCCCGTGACTCTATGCATCTACAACCTTCCTCCTTGGTTGTGCATGAAGCGGAAGTTCATTATGATGCCAGTGCTCATCCAAGGTCCGAAGCAACCCGGCAACGACATCGATGTGTACCTAAGGCCATTAGTTGATGAACTTTTACAGCTGTGGGGCAGACCTGGTGTCCGTGTGTGGGATGAGCACAAAAAAGAGGAATTTAACCTACGAGCGTTGCTTTTCGTAACCATCAACGATTGGCCTGCTCTTAGTAACCTTTCGGGACTGTCAAATAAGGGATACAATGCATGCACGCACTGCTTACATGAGACTGAAAGTGTACATTTGCCAAATTGTAAGAAGAACGTGTACCTTGGGCATCGTTGATTTCTTCCAAAAATTCATCCAGTAAGAAAGAAAGGCAAGCATTACAACGGCAAGGCAGATCACCGGCCGAAGCCTGCGGAACGCACTGGTGCTGAGGTATTTGATATGGTCAAGGATTTGAAAGTCATCTTTGGGAAGGGTCCTGGCGGACAATCAGTTCCGAAGGGAGCTAACGGGCACGCAGCCATGTGGAAGAAGAAATCTATATTCTGGGAGCTAGAATATTGGAAAGTCCTAGAAGTCCGCTCTGCAATCGATGTGATGCACGTTACAAAGAATATTTGCGTGAACCTCCTAAGCTTCTTGGGCGTGTATGGGAAGAGAAATGATACAAAGGAAGCACGGCAGGACCAGCAACGTTTGAAAGACCCTGATGACCGGCATCCGGAATGGTTTCAAGGTCGTGCCAGCTACACTCTGACCAAAGAAGAGAAGGTCATCTTTTTTGAATGCCTGAGCAGTATGAAGGTCCCGTCTGGATTCTCGTCCAATATAAAGGGAATAATAAACATGGCGGAGAAAAAGTTCCAAAACCTGAAGTCTCACGACTGCCACGTGATTATGACGCAATTGCTTCCGATTGCTTTGAGGGGGCTCCTGCCGGAAAATGTTCGAGTAGCCATTGTGAAGCTATGTGCATTCCTCAATGCAATCTCTCAGAAGGTAATCAATCCAGAAGATCTACCACGGTTACAGAACGATGTGATCCAATGTCTTGTCAGTTTCGAGTTGGTGTTCCCGCCATCCTTCTTCAATATTATGACGCACCTCTTGGTTCACCT
>NC_057812.1:727033819-727052077 GCF_018294505.1 Triticum aestivum
CTCGCCCACGCCGGCCGGCCTCCCTCGCCCACCGCGCCGCCTCTCGCCCGCCCTCAACGCCGCCGCCCGCCGTCGCCCGCCGCCCCCTCTCGCCCACGTACAGAGAGCTAGCGAGATCGTGGAGAGGGAGAGAGAATTTTTTTTTGTTCTTTTTAATTTTAACTAGTTAATTAGTTTAACAAAAACGGTAAAATAACTTAACAAAAAACGTATAACCGTAAAATAACTTAATTAACAAAAAACGTATAACTTAACAAATAACCGTAAAATTTGATGATTAACAAAAAAACGTATATATGGAGAGGGGGCGGCGAGGGGGGCGGCGATGCGCGCGGTGTTTTTTTAGGGATCGAGAGGGGGCGGCGAGGGTTATACATGTGTGTTGTCCTCGCCTCCCTCTCCGTGACGCTGTCGTCTGCCGCCCCGTCTCGCGCTCTACCGCGACACCCTCTCCCACCCCTTCCTCGCCCCCTCCTTTTGCCACCGCCCTTTCGCCACCGCCACCGCCACCGCCCCCCTTCTTCACTTAATTAATTTGTTTTTACTACATGTTTTCAGGACTGACATAATGGTGGACGATAGAGCTGACCCGATTATGGACAACTATGATCCGGACGGTGAAGCACATATGTTCGGCATCATAAACGGCGATATTCTCTATGTGCCGACCGGACAAGAAGAAGATGATATCTCTTCTTATCTGAACCTTGACGGTGAAGATGAAGGGCGCCGTCAGCAAGATGATGCCGAACAAACGTCGATAAACGACGATCTTCAAATGGAAGTAGCAACCACCTCCGGCGCCGAGGTATATATATACATTGAGCCTCTGGTGATACAAACTAACTGATTTGAATAAATATGTGTGGACTAACGCGCGCGACTCTCTTTCTTATTTTAGCCCTCGGCCGGATCGTCGAAACAATCGAGTACGTCGTCGTCAAAGCGTGGCGCAACCAAGACGATGAAACAAGGAGAAACATGCACCATCGAGGTTGTCGATAGTGCAACCGGCAGGCCGCTGGAGCCCCGCAAGAACGCCACCAAGTTTGTCAACCAATGCGGAGCCATTGTTAGAGACAACGTCTCGATCACCGTCCAGGAGTGGAATAAGCCAAAGAAGGCACGAATTGCTGGTTTCACTTTTGTCGATAAGAGAACAAAAAAAAGATTGCTTCAAGAAGCTTATGGAACATTTCGTTCTACCTCCGGAATACAACAAATTCGATGAGGAGGGTAACAAGATTGAGGAAAACAAGGAGAGGAGGAGGCTAGTCAAACAGTTCGCTCTTCATAAGATGGCCGACGCATTCCGGAAATTCAAGCAAAATCTAGCCCATGACTTTGTCAAGCAGAACAAGACTCCGGATTTCAAAGGACAATATGAGAAACTGAAACATGATTGGCCAGAATTTGTGAAGCAAAAGAAATCGGAGCAGTTCATTCAAATATCGAAAAAAATAAGGAAAATGCGGCTAAGAAGGAGTACAATCATATTATGGGGCCAGGAGGGTATCGCCTTTGGGAGCCTAGGTGGGAGAAGATGGAGAACGAGCTGAGGGCGCGAGGAATCCGTCCAGGTACGGAGGAATGGGACATAAGGGCCAAAAGCTGGTGGTACGGGCATGGGGGAACGCTGAACCCGGAGACAGGGGAGTGTGTTTACCGGGGCAAAATAATTAAACCCACCCAAGCCCTTATTGACGCAATGAGGGATGCTCAAGAGGGGAAGATCAAGTTCAACAGAGAGAACGACGCGCTGACAAAAGCCCTCGGGAATCCTGAACACGGAGGACGTGTACGAGGCATGGGGCACATTCCGTGGAAAATAAGGTTCCCCCAGAACAATGACCCGTACGGTTACAGAAGCCGGAAGAGAAAGATGGATCGGGAAGCAGATGTTGTGGCGCGGTTGGCATCGGAAATGGATGTGATGAAGAAAACCGTGAGTGTACTAGTAGCCGAACGAGATGCAGCTCGGGCGCAGCATGAAGATCATCCAGCGGATCTCAGAAGCCAGCAGCGGAGAAGCCGTGTGGCTTCCACGGAGGCCCCACCGGCTGGTGCAGATGCACCGACGATTGAAATTACTGCACCGGAGCCTCTGGTGGTCGAAATTACTGCACCGGAGCCTCTGGTGGTCGAAATTACTGCACCGGAGCCTCCTCGCTACCCCGTGGACGATCTAAAGGAGATGAAAGAATGTCATCTGTATTATCCTATCGGGAACATGTCCATGAAGGTAGCCATCGGCAGTGCTTTACCATGTTTACCTGGAGCACTCCACCACAACAACCCCATTCAAGATGGCTATGCTCGTGTCACGGTGGAGGACATAGTCCAAGGGTTTGAGGACCTGGAGATTGACATTGCTACACCTGAAGGGGAGAAAAGACTTGGAGATGTCAAGCGCCATTTCATTCTATGGCAAAAGAAGTTTATCAAGTTTCCAGGCGAGGCGCCAAGGACAACAAGTCCACCCCCCTATGGTGGTGGCGGTTCACCTACACCTCCGTCACGTCAGCCGACGCCCCCCAGTCCACAACGTCCGGCGGGTGATCAGACGCCGCCCCCCAGTCCTCGTCCGGCGGGTGATCAGACGCCGCCCCCCAATCCACCTCCGGCAAAGAAGCAGAAGCAGTCCTGGATTATTAACCCGGACCCTTATGTACCTAAGACCACAAAGGTACCGGAGCCATCATTGAAGCCTCTCCCCACAAGGCCTTGGGAACGTAGTGCCGAGGAAACTGCCGCGGCCGCGGCTGCTGATCATGAGAAATGGAAGGCGGACTACAAGAAGAAAAGAGAGCCCGAGCTCAAGCCAGTATTTTCTGATGAGCAAAAGAAGTGGGCTAAGTCATTTTTGAGCACACCGTCCCAAGCCGCGAAGAATCTGCCTGACGACTATGCACGTGAACTTCGTAGGCAGGCACTCATGTTGAAGGAGAAGAAAGAGCGGGCGGAGAACCAGGAGAACAAAGCCTTGGAGGAGGCCGAGAAAACGGAATTAGAAAGTAAAAAAAGCGGGAAACGAGTTGCCCAGCTCGGGGAACAAAGTAAACAATCGATTGCCCCGCTTATAGTGAAAGCCGCCGGTCCGGATGACCCCGATATCATAGCAGCTGCGGCAGCACATGGATTGACTGTAACGAGTGCCAGAGAACAAGCGGCCAACTTAGGTATTACTCTTCGTGAACTGTTAGGCCTTGATGAGGCGCCAGTGAAGGAGGTAGTAATTACATATGTGAAGAATGGGCCTCTCGTCGAGCCTGCGCAGGAAGAGGATCTACCTCCACAAATGAAAGGTCTGCTGAAATGGTACAAGGGTTACATAAAAAATAAAAACGCCAAAGAATATATTTATGCGGAAGTTAGATATGAGCATCACTTCAAACATTACTATGTACACATTCATCTGAGTGAATTGTTCCAGCTTTTCAATCTGCGCGAGCTCGACAAATCTATCATCAGTTGCTACGTTCTGTAAGTGATTAATTTCTACCCCATCTCGTTCATATTGCCTGCACTATATATATGTCCTAACTATATTGTTGTGTCCGCTATTATACATGCAGAATGAAGATTAAGGAATGCAGAGTAAGGAACATCCATGATGTTGGGTTCATTGACCCACACATCGTTAATGGATATGTGTTGGAGCATCACCCCGCCGACATGGAGGCAGACCTGTGGCAGTTTCTTACAAAGCAGGAACTCAAAAGTGATATTCTATTTCCTTACCACTTTGGGTGAGTGTTTCTGTCTTGAGCACATTTTCTTTTGTTTACTCCATGCATGGTATGTGGCCGGCTAATCGATGAGTTATGCATGACGTACTGTGCATGTATCGTGTCCGCAGGTTCCACTGGATTCTGCTAGTAATTAAAGTTGACACCTCAGAATGTCTCGTCCACGACTCTCTGAATAAGGATCCAAAGCTTTGGGTCGACATGAGAAGAATGCTGCAGAAGTAATTATTTTCATTCATTTGCGCTCTATATCGATCGGTCTATTTCGTTCATTTCCTAATATCAAGTAACTAATAACTCTCTTGTTCATTTAATTTTCTTTGCCTCGTAGGGTTTGGAGACGGTTCGTAGATACAAAGGTCGGTGAATTCAAAAAAGAGCTAGAATTCAAAAGGGCAAAGGCTAAGAATGGTGAGGATATTCAGCCAGCGGGGACCAATCTATGTGCATACTATGTCTGTGAGATGATCCGGAGATACACCTCTGAGCGGGTTCCGAGTGATACCAATGCTCAGAGGAATAACCTCCGGATGATGCTTAGTCCAGAAGCTCGCTTCCGACCACTTCAAAAGGAACTAGCTGGATGGTTCAGGAGGGAAGTCCTCCATCCTAAAGGAGAACACCATTACGAGGACGTAGAACTTTATATGCATTAAATTATGTATGGAAACTTGTTCAAAATTGTATATGGTCATCCGATGATATTGAATATATATTGTATATTCCTCTTGAATTCTTTTTGGTTCTAATTTCAAATTTGTTTAAAATTGTACATTCATATGCATGTATGTAGTACCGTAGAATATGTGAAACTCCTTCAAAATTAAAATAAAGCACAAAAAAAATAAAACAATACAAATTAAACAGAAAACAGGTTTAGGGGGGGGCCTAAAACCCTAAACCTGCGGCGGCCTTTAGTCGCGGTTGGCTAGAAGAACCGCGACTAAAGGTCCTCCGCCCCGACGGCCGCCTGGCGCCCACGTGGACGGACCTTTAGTCGCGGTTCTTAAGCAACCGCGACTAAAGGGTGGGGCCTTTAGTCGCGCCCGTTCGGTCGCGGTTGCGCAACCGCGACTAATGGCAGTTGCGAACCGCGACCAAAGGCCCTTTTTCCACCAGTGCGTCTTCTCCATATGGTACTCCAACACGGCCGAAAAGACGGTCGTCTGGAGCGCGAACCATCTCCACCCAGTGTACTCCCGGGGATCCCGAGTCACGCTAGATGCAGATGGCCGACTGGCCGTAGAAGACCACGATGGCCGGCCCGTCTGGGTGAACAATGTGACGTCTTCTTCAAATGCAAAGCAAGCTCAGTTGTTGGACACTGGGAACCTCGTCGTCAAGGGCCAAGGACCAAGGTGATATCATTCTTTGGCAAAGCTTCCATTCTCCTACCGACACATTGCTGCCCCATCAGAACATTACTAGTGCTGCAAAGTTGGTATCTGCTAGTAGGCTACTTGTCCCTGGGCGCTACAGCTTCCATTTTGATGATGAACATATACTCACACTGTTTGACGATGAGAAGGATATCTCTTTTAAATATTGGCCAGATCCTAGTAATGATATATGGACAAAGAACAGGCGTGCGTTTAATACCACCACAATTGGGGTACTTGATAGCTCAGGGTATTTTCTTGGAAGTGACAAATTAAATTTTAAGGCTGTTGACTGGGGTTATGGGGTTTCGCGGAGATTAACATTGGATTATGATGGGAACCTTAGATTATACAGTCTAAATAAGACAGATGGAAGATGGTTTGTCACATGGATGGCATATCCTCAGACCTGCTCGGTACGTGGTCTTTGTGGCATTAATGGAATATGTGTGTACACACCCAAGCCTGCTTGTGCATGTGCCCCTGGACATGAGGTCATCGACCCAAGTGACCGGAGCCAAGGTTGCAGGCCAACATTCAATCTTAGTTGTGATGGGCAGGAGATATTTTTGAAGCTACCCACCACTGACTTCCACGGTAATGATCTAAGTGAGCGTGTTAGAGTTTCACGTTATGAGTGCAAGAAGATATGCTTGAAGGACTGCAATTGCAAAGGTTTTGCATACTGGCAAGGAACCGGGCGTTGCTATCCAAAGTGGTCCCTTGTTGGGGGTGTAACCGGGTCGGCTGTTAGTGGTGGTTCTATCTATCTCAAGATTCCTAAGACACTACAGGTCAGAGAGTCATCAATTCCTCACTCGCAACCTTTTGGTCCTAGATATGTTCCTAATTGTAGTGCAAAGAGCGGAAACTTCACTCCAAATTTTGGGGATCAACTTAAGAGCAGTCAAAGTGGATCACACTCACAATACTTGTACTTGTCATATGGATTCTTGTTGGCTATATTTTGTGTGGAGGTAATATTTGTGGCACTAGGGTGTTGGATTTTGTTCGGAATGGAGGGCAAGCAGTTAATAGGAGTATGGCCAGCTGAGGTTGGCTATGAAATGGTAACCAACCATTTCCGCGGATACACTTACAAGGAGTTGCAGACAGCAACTCAAAAGTTCAAGGATCGGATTGGATGTGGAGCATCTGGTCTTGTATACAAGGGGGTCTTAAAAGACAAGAGGGTTGTAGCGGTGAAAAGGTTGGCAGACATAAACCAAGGGGAAGAAGAATTCCAACATGAACTGAGTGTGATTGGAAGGATTTACCATATGAACCTAGTAAGGGTTTGGGGATTTTGTTCTGATGGTCCACACAGAATATTGGTTTTAGAGTACGTTGAGAATGGTTCTTTGGATAAAACCCTATTTAGTAGTGAAAGGTTACTTGGGTGGAGTGAAAGGTTTAAGATTGCTCTAGGGGTGGCAAGAGGATTGGCATATCTTCATCATGAGTGCTTGGAGTGGGTTATCCACTGTGACATCAAGCCTGAGAACATATTGTTGGATGATAACTTGGAGCCAAAGATCAGTGACTTCGGCCTTGCAAAACTTGTGAACAGAAGTGGATCCAAGAAAAATGTATCGAGGATTCATGGAACTAGAGGTTATATAGCTCCCGAGTGGGTTTCTAGCCAGCCAATTACAGCAAAGGTTGATGTATATAGCTTCGGAGTGGTTCTCCTAGAACTACTCATGGGTGCTCGTGTTTCAGACTGGGCGTCAAATGCCGGCGAGGAAGTTGAAATGGTCCTTGGAAGGGTTGTTAGGATGCTTATAGAGAATTTGATGCTGGAAGGCAACCAACACTTATGGCTTGCTGACTTCATTGACATAAGGTTGAATGGCCAGTTCCATAACCTGCAAGCAAGAACGATAGTCAAGTTGGCTGTCTCATGCCTAGAGGAAGACAGTAGAGAAAGGCCCACCATGGAAAATGTTGTGCAGATGCTTTTGTCGGTTGATGAAGCTAGTGGCGTAATGCAGTAGTATGCTACAAACAAAAAGGGGTTTGACACTTTACACAACATGTCATGTATGGTTATTTCTGGATCGAAAACAAGATACCGGGATGTGTATCATGCATTATTATCGTTGTCATTGTCATCGTAGTCGTATACTTAGCAAGTTTCGCTTTTCTTTTGATTCGTGTGTAAACTTGTTTATTACACCGGGTGGAGTCGTGTTGGGTGTGCCTTGGAATTCTTGAATGAATTGAACACTGAGTCGTTTTGTAAGGAAATTATATAATGCAATGAAAAGTCGCTAGAAAAAGCTGTGGAGTTGGAGCAGCAGCAAATCCATCAATTGATTCTTCCATTTGTTGCAGAGAGAGATGTGTTGATCGGTTGCAGAAAAAGAGACGAACTTCACATACGCGAGTCCTAGCGTGTGCTCCTCTGCAATGAGCTATATGACAGTACTGAATTTCGATTTCACATTGTGACCACACCGTCAGATATGTAGTGTTCAAGTACTAATATTTGTGCGAAAGTTATGCTAGTAACTAATTAGTAGATTTCTCTATCACTATTAGCGAGTTAAGGTCTTCAATTAGCACTACTGATAGCAATCAACCCATTACCAAACTCCGCTATATATACAAATATCTTGTGTATTCGTTGTTTCAAATTTCACTAAGTCCTTTGGATCCATACAAAAATTCCAAATCATACAGGGTCTCCATTGAGAGAGAACGACCCCTCTGGAGTACTATCGCTACTGCTCCTTCCCATTAGATATTTGGTGGGCATTTCGCAGTGTGATTCTGTGTTATCCACTATCAACCATATTTATTGGTGCTATAGTATCACATGGTGGCGCTTCTTTTATCTAAGTGATGGTTGGGTGCTGGGGTTTGATATGTTTTATTAGGCCGGTTTCTACTGGTTGATTCCAAAATCATTCGCCCGATCAAAATAAAAAAAACAAATTCAAAGTTGAATACCTCAATTGAATTGAAGAGCTTCAAAATTAGGGAACATACCGAATAAAAATAATTAGATGAGAGGGCTCCTTGAGAAATTGTTGACCCAGTCAAAGTCGGATGACCTGATTCTAAATTGAAGACCTCAACTAATTGTGAGATCTTGGAAATTAGGAAGCATAGTGTATAGTATTAAATAACTGAATGAGCGAGCTTTGAGAAATTTTAGACTCGGTCAAAATTACTAGGGAGCATAGTGTATAGTATAAAATAATTAAATGAGAGAGCTTTAAGAAATTCTTGACTCGGTCAATATCGGATGATCCAAATTAATTTGGAGACCTCAATTGACTGCAAGGCCTTACAAATTAGGGAGCATAGTGTTATAGAAGACTATAATGAGTGGATGCACTTTGGTGCACCTTTGGTGTCGTTGGGTTTCTTAAAAAAATTACTCACTCTGTTTCAAAATATAAGGTGTATTTTTTTTTGAAAACTCAAACTTTTTAATTTTGATCAAATTTGTGGAGAAATATATCAAAATCCATAATATCAAAAAAGTATGATTAGATTCATCACAAAATGAATTTTCATATTTTTTGTTTAATATTGTGGATGTCGATATTTTTTGCTTTGAACTTGGTCAAGTTATACCCCTTACATTCTGGAACTGGTGGATATTTAGTTTGGCGGGTAGGGAAGATGACGGAGTGTGTTTTACTTTTTTTATAATGCGATGATTTGATGGGCCTTTCGAGGTGTTGTTCTGTGTTATCTACTAAAGAACGTATATTTATGTAGGAAATTTCGGTGGCGGTGGCTACGTGTAGTATATCGGTGCTACAATATCACACAATGGCGCTTTTTTAGGTGATGGGTTGGTGCGCGGGATTGATATGTTTTTAATAGGCCGGTTGCTGCTGATTGATTAAAAAAAATGTTGTCCCTATCAAAATCGTAAACCATATTCAAAATTCAATACTTCAATTGAATAAAAAAGCTTCAAAATTAGGGGGCACTGAGAATTAAAAGAATTGAATGGAAGAGGTCCTTGAGAAATTGCTGGCCCAGTAAAAACCGGGTGACCCAGTTCTAAATTGAAGACCTCAATTAGTTGTCAGGTCTTAAAAATTAGGAAGCATGTTGTATGGTATAAAAGAATTGAATGAAAGAGGTTTGGGACATTGTTGACCCGGTCAAAATCTGGTGACCCAATTCCAATTGCAGACCTCTATTGAATGTGGGCTATTTAAAACTAGGGAGCATAGTGTGATAGTGGATACTAGAAGGGTTGGGCGCACTTTTCTATGCCATTGGTGTTGTTGGGTTTCTTTAAAAAAATACTCACATTGTTTTAAAATATAAGGTGTATTACTTTTTTCAAAATTCAAACATTTCAAGTGTTATCAAATATATATATATCAAGTTTTATCAAATATCAAAATTCAAAATACCAAATCGGTATGATTAGATTCATCACAAAATGGATTTCCATACTTTTTTGTCTAATATTGTGGATGTCAATATTTTTTGCTCTAAACTTGGTCAAAGTTAAAAAATGACTTTCTAGAAAACTAATACACTTATATTTTGGAACTAATGGAATATTTAGTTTGGCGGGTGGGGAAGATGATGGAGTGTGTTTTATTTATATTTATAATGCGGTTATTTGATGGGCCTTTTGTGGTGTAGTTCTGTGTTATCCGCTAACCAACAAATAATTATGTGGAGAAATTTCTGCGTCGATGGCTACATGTACTATATTGGTACTACAATATCACATGGTGACGTTCCCTTTCTCTATGTGGTGGGAGGGTGCACGAGATTCTTATGTTTTTATAGGCCGAACGCTGTTGATTGATTTGAAAAATCATTGACCTGACCAAATCATAAACCAAATCCAAAATTGAATACCTTAATTGAATGAAATCTTCAGAATGAGAACATAGAAAATTAAAAGAATTAAATGGGAGAGCTATTGAGAAATTATTGACCCGATCAAAATCAGGATGACCCAATTCTAAATTTTAGGCCTCAATTAATTGTGAAGCATTTAAAATTAGGAAGCATAGTGTATAGTTTAAAAGAATTGAATGGAATAGCTTTGATAAATTGTTGACCCGGTTGAAATCGGGTTACAAAATCCTAGTTGGAGACCTCAATTGAATTTTGGCTCTTCAAACCTAGATAGTATAGTGCTAGAGAGCATAGTGTTATAGAAGATTCCTACAACTATTTCTCATGTAATTAATTATTACCTTTAGTATTTTAATTCCTATACAACTATTTCCCTAGTTACTAATTATTATATCACTTTAGCTTTAGGGGAAATCTTTCCATACCGCTTCATAATAAAGGGCGGGATGTTTTTTTTTCAAAAAGTATGTTGCCCCCGCTGAGAGAGATATGCGGAGTGTGTACGCATCGCACTGGGTCGTCCCATTTTACACATTTTTTTCCTCTTCTGTAAAAAGATCAAAACATGAGTGGCCGTCGAGAATTCGAACCGGGCACTTGTAATAAAACCACAATAACCAACTGAAGTAATTTCATGTTATGTCCGGTTATCTTCTTTTTACCTCTTCAAATATAACACAAACCAATGCGAGCCTATTCTTTTTTCGTTCGCTTCTTCTTCTATTTTTTTCTCTTTTTTTTCATTTTTCATTTTATTTTCTTTTAAAATTTCGTGAACTATTTTTAAATCATGAACGTTTCATAGATCTCTGAACTTTTCAGATTCGTGAACATTTTCTTAAATTCGTGAACTTTGTTTTCAATTCTGTGAACTTTTTTCTAAATTCGTAAAAAAATCAAATCCACGAAAGCTTTTGAACTATTATGAATTATTCCTAAATCTCTGAATATTTTTTTTTTCAAATTCGTGAAGATTGTTTCCAAAATTTTGATTTTCTTTTCAAATCCATGAACGCTTGGCTGGCCCAACAGGCTCGCAACGGGAGCCATGCGGTCGCCTAGTTGGGCCAGGGCCTAAACTTGTTTATTCTATTTTTTATTTTTCTTTTCTATTTTTGTTTAGTTATTTTTCTCATTTTGGAACTTTATTATTATTTATAAACCTATTCAAAAATTGTAACGGTTTTGGAATACCAAAAAATGTTCACGTTTTCAAATATTGTTTACAACTTTAGTAAATGTTCTAGAATTTCAATAAATGTGCTTGCTTTCAAACTTTTTGTTCACAATATTATGATTTTTTTTCTTATTTTCAAACAAGTTCATAAATTTTTAAAAAAGTACATGGTTTGCAATTTGTGTTCAACATAAATTGTTAGGAAATTTTTTACAATTTCTGAAAAATTGTAAAATTTCCAGACATAATTTGAAATTTGGACCTATTTGAAGGATGTTGGGAAATAATGTGCTCTCAGACTGGGCCTTCTGATCAATTCGAACACCCTCCATTGAACATAGTGTTCTTGGGACATTCATGAAATGACCTCACTTTTTGCCAGCACGTGGACATGCTCATCGTAGGCATCCATGCCAAATTTGAAGAATATTGAAAATCATAATTTAAGTAGGTACTTAAAGATGTTATTTTAATTTTTCTTGGTTTCCGCATGCAACAATGGACCGGCCCAGTCAGGCGGACTCCTATGAAAAGAGTATTTATTCTTAACGTTCCTGTCAAATTCCTGATTTGTTTTTCAAATTGATGAACTTTTTCCAATTTTGTGATTTTTTGTCAATTCATGAACTATTTTTCAAACCGATGAACTTTTTTCAATTTGGCAAACTTTTTTCATCCTTGGAGCTAGGGGTGGGTATAAAAATCGACAAATGGAAAACCGGACTGCTACTGAAACAAAAAAAACAATTTTTTTGTGTTGGTGTTGAAAAATTTCTGCCATATGTAGTGACCAGCGCGCGTGCAGCATGGACATCAATTTGATGGGCCAAGATGATCACTTGCATGCAAGGCATAAACTTGTTTTGGACCTTTTGTTGCAGCCTGCATGTACGCAACATGTTCTTCCATACGTGGTTTTTGTCCCATCTCGTGTGGTCATGCAGAAGGAGGCAGGAACGTTGGCTGGATAATAAGGCGTCCTGGTTACACGGTTGTCAGCTTTTAAAATTAAAAATATGATCAGAGATTAAAGAAAAGTTCACAGATTTAAAAAAGCTCATCGATTTGAAAAAAAGTACAGGAATGTGAGAAAATAGTTCGCGGAATTGAAAAAAGTTCATCGATTAGAAAAAAAATAATGAATTTGATAAAAGTTTGCAAAATTTAAAAACATTCATCGATTTGGAAAAAAGTTCATATATTCACAAAATAAGTCCACCGATGTGAAAGAAGTTCACAAATTTAAGCAAATGTAAAAGAAAATAAAAAATAAGCAGAAATAAAGAAAAAATAAAAAGAATAAAACCAAAAAAATCCAAAAAAAAGGAAGAAACCAAACTGCGAAGATGCACAAGGAAGAGAATAAAATACGTAACTAGGCAGAGCAAGTGAGCTGTCCCAGTTGATCACAACGGCTGGAAGCAAATCAAGAGCCCAGGAGTTTGAATCCTACCTCATACTAAAAGAACGCTCGTATGTTGCAACGGGGCCACATTAACTTCAAGAGTACAATATTAATATTCTCATACATATCAAGTGATATTGGCGACCTTTCTTATCATCAAATCCTCACACACACTCTCTCCCTCCCTCTTCCTCACTCTCTCTCTTCCCCTGGCCCCCCTCTCTCTCTAACACACACACATATCCATCTTATTGGGTACGGGACCATAATTCATCTATTTCACACCCACACATGCTAGTGCATAACAATATGGATTATGTGTATTATATTTGCCACCACAACTGAGGCAATTAATTTCATATAAATCGGCCAACCACAGCTCCAAGAATACGCGGAGGAGGTGGCCCGGGTCGGCGTCGGCGCCATTCGGCACGGGCCACAGGCCCGCTTCCAAGCGCGTCTGCGCGCCGGCCACCCATGCCGGGTCCTTCAAGTGCCGCTTCCACTGCACCAACTCCCAGGGCCACAGCCAGGGAAGCCGCCCTTCTTCGCCCCCTTCACCGGCCATGGCCAACGCGGTGCTACGGCAAACGGCCTTGCCGTCCTCGTCCTCCGGCACTGTCATGACCCAGTGACGCAGCCCAAGCATCGGCCTCAAGAATCAAGAACGCTCGACAACGAAGAGGGAAGGGAAGATCATATACATGTCATAAGAAAGGGAGTTTATTTACTGCTCCCTTGATGTATTGTTTCCTTTGTTTGGAGATTGATTACCATCCGTGAGTTAAGGTAAGGTTAATGTGATTGACCGATTTTTTCTGAAAATCAATTATTTGTTTTCTAATTAATGTGATTGAGTGATTTAAGGTAAGATTAATTAATTTAGATTTGATCTTTAGAGATTGTTCGTGATTGATTCTACATTACTAAATAACTTGCGCCAGTATGGAAATTTCTGATATGTTCAGATTTCTTTCGTTCTGTGAGAGGGTGACGCAAAAATAAACCGATGAAGTGGGGGGAGGGAACGAAAAAAATCAGTGAAGATGGGAGGAGGTACCAAAAAAACCATGGAAGGTGGGACGAAAAAAAACCCTGAAAGCGAGACTACCAACTGCTCCATTAGGAGTAGAGACTAAATAACTTGCGCCAGTATGAAAAGTTCTGATATGTTCAGATTTCTTTCGTTCTGTGAGAGGGTGACGTAAAAATAAACCGATGAAGTGGGGGGAGGGGACGAAAAAAAAATCTACGAAAAAAACCAGCGAAGGTGGGAGGAGGTATCAAAAAAACCTTGGGAGATGGGACAAAAAAACTGAAAGCGAGACTATCAACTGCTCCACTAGGAGTAGAGTCACCTGTATTTTGAAGGTTAGAAAAAGAATAAGAAAATTCAATGGGCCAGGCCCTGGAGGGAGAAGGGTAGTAAAACTGAGGCAAATTAAACGAGGCTACAAATTTAATTTCACATTTTTCTTTAATTTCCTTTTACCCAAGATTCTTTACTGCCTTAGTAAGGAAGTACTTTGCATTAAAATATTTTGAAACCTCCTCCTCCATAGATTTTGATGCGGTGCAAAGGGAGAACCCTAAAATTGGAATTTATTTTCTTTATTGAAAATAGAAATAATGATAACAGCTCCATGCTTATAAATGTTTTTCACATATTTAATCAGTATTCAATGTGTACTAAAAAATGTTCATCACTTACTGAAAAATGTCCATCAGATATTTATAAAATATTCATAACATGTTTGAAAAATATTTGTCGGATATTTTTTGGAAAAACCTCCTTGGGTGCTAAAAAATATAGAAAGAAAGAAACTGATAAAAATGGAAATAAAAGAAAAATAAAGAGCTGGAAAAAGCTAGCAGAAAATCAGAATGAAAAAAAGGAAAGGTTCATTGTGGTGGAACCATCCCACCAATGTTCAGTGCTAAACTTGACATTAGTGTTTGCATTTTTTTTATTTTTTTTTAGCTTTCTAGCATTGTTCGTTCAGTGAAAGAAAACATTTCTATCAACTAGAAAACGCATATTAGTTACTAGATAAGTTACTCCCACTATGACCGACCTAAGTGTTGTGGTCGGGGTCTGGGCTAGGCCGTATTGTTGTATTTTTTTCTGCCCCATGTTCCCGTGGAGGATGAACTCCGTTCGTGTCTTGCCGGTATTTAAATCGATGTGACCTTGAGTCAGCCTATTCCAGAGGCAGGTTGCCTCTTTGTTCATACATTCTTGTGAATAACTCCATGGATAGTTCTTCTCTTGTTGATTTGAAGAAGTGGTGATAGGGTTTCCCGGGAGTTAATTGCATAAAACCACCACATTTAGGACATCGTTTGCAGAAAACAGTGAGGTCACTAATTTCTTGCAAAAAACACCGCACATTCAATAAACTTTTTGTAAAAAGCACCGATCGAGTGATTTAGGTCGTTTAATCACTTTCTAAGGGGCTGGATTGTCGGGAGCTGACTTGGCAAAACATTTACATATACATCCATAGATTTTAAAAGTAAAAGCAATTGACCCCCTCCTCCCTCCCTCGCGGACAGCAGCGGGTGGGCAGCGCAAGCTCAACTGCTGCTCGCAGCCTTGAAGACCGGCGATGCCATGGCCCCGCCATGGCCGCGCCTCGGCCATCTGCATGGGACACCCAAGCCGCTTGATGCCAAGGAGTGTGGTGCCGGCCGTGGCCCTGCCGTCCGCCGAAATCAGCGCTAGCAGTGTGATCTCGGCTGCTCGAGACCTTGAAGGCTGGCGGCGCCTCCAGTCCTCGACCAACGTCGGGGAGGTGTTGTGCCGGGGCGTCGCCATGGAGGGGTGACGCCCCCGATTCAATCATACACTAATCATGCACGCAAATGTGTACGATCAAGATCAGGGACTCACGGGAAGATATCACAACACAACTCTACAAATAAAATAAGTCATACAAGCATCATAATACAAGCCAGGGGCCTCAAGGGCTCGAATACAAGTGCTCGATCATAGACGAGTCAGCGGAAGCAACAATATCTGAGTACAGACATAAGTTAAACAAGTTTGCCTTAAGAAGGCTAGCACAAACTGGGATACAGATCGAAAGAGGCGCAGGCCTCCTGCCTGGGATCCTCCTAACTACTCCTGGACGTCGTCAGCGGGCTGCACGTAGTAGTAGGCACCTCCGGTGTAGTAGGGGTCGTCGTCGACGGTGGCATCTGGCTCCTGGACTCCAGCATCTGGTTGCGACAACCAGAAAGAAAGGAAAGGGGGAAAAAAGGGGGGAGAAAGCAACCGTGAGTACTCATCCAAAGTACTCGCAAGCAAGGAACTAAACTACATATGCATGGGTATATGGTTAAAGGGCCATATCAGTGGACTGAACTGCAGAATGCCAGAATAAGGGGGGATAGCTAGTCTTATCGAAGACTACGCTTCTGGCAGCCTCCCTCTTGCAGCATGTAGAAGAGAGTAGATTGAAGTCCTCCAAGTAGCATCTCCAAGTAGCATATCCAGGTAGCATCTCCAAGCGCAACTCCAGTCGCATCGCATAGCATAATCCTACCCGACAATCCCCTCCTCATATCCCTGAGGTAGAGCGACCACTGGTTGTATCTGGCACTTGGAAGGGTGTGTTTTATTAAGTATCCGGTTCTAGTTGTCATAAGGTCAAGGTACAACTCCAAGTCGTCCTGTTACCAAAGATCACGGCTATTCGAATAGATTAACTTCCTTGCAGGGGTGCACCAACTTACCCAGCACGCTTGATCCCATTTGGCCGGACACACTTTCCTGGGTCATGCCCGGCTGCGGAAGATCAACACGTCGCAGCCCCACCTAGGCACAACAGAGAGGCCAGCACGCCGGTCTAAACCTAAGCGCACAGGGGTCTGGGCCCATCGCCCATAGCACACCTGCACGTTGCGAGGGCGGCCGAAAGCAGACCTAGCCTAGTGGCGTTCCAGTCCAATTCGGCGCGCGCCGCTCCGTCGCTGACGTCTGAAGTGCTTCGGCTGATACCACGACGTCGGGATACCCATAACTACTCCCGTGTAGATGGTTAGTGCGTATAAGCTCGTAGCCAACTCAGATCAAATACCAAGATCTCGTTAAGCGTGTTAAGTATCCGCGAACACCGAACAGGGCCAGGCCCACCTCTCTCCTAGGTGGTCTCAACCTGCCCTGTCGCTCCGCCACAAAGATCCACACAGAGGGCCGTCGGGACAAAGGTCCTTTCAGCCCCCAATCCGTGAATCACTCGCGGGTACTCTTCGAGCTGACCCGACTTTAGTCACCATCTGCATAGTATGTATGTATGTATAGTATATACCCGTGATCACCTCCCGAGTGATCACGGCCCAATAGTATAGCAAGGCAGACTGACAAGAATGTAGGGCCAATGATGATAAACTAGCATCCTATACTAAGTATTTAGGATTGCAAGTAAGGTATCAACAGATGTAGCAACAATGTCAGGCTATGCATCAGAATAGGATCAACGGAAAGCAGTAACATGCTACACTACTCTAATGCAAGCAGTATAGAGTAGAATAGGCGATATCTGGTGATCAAGGGGGGGGCTTGCCTGGTTGCTCTGGCAAAAGAGAGGGGTCGTCAACTCCGTAGTCGAACTGGGCAGCAGCAGCGTCGGTCTCGTAGTCTACCGGAGATAAGAGGGGGAAGAAACAATGAATACAATGCAAACATAAACACGACGATGCGTGACGCGACAATGAGCGGTGCTAGGTGTGCCCTAACGTGGTATGAGGTGGTACCGGTTAAGGGGGGAAACATCCGGGAAAGTATTCCCCGTGTTTCGCGTTTTCGGGCACAGGAGCCGGAGGGGGAAAGTTGCGGGTTCGATAGGTTAGGGGTGTGTGGCGGACGAACGGACTGTGTATCCGGATTCGTCTTGTCGTTCTGAGCAACTTTCATGTTGAAAATATTTTAATCCGAGTTACGGATTAAAAGATATGATTTTCTAAAGATTTTATTAATTTCTGGAATTTAACTAATTAATTAATTAATTCAAAAAAATGGATTTATGACGTCAGCATGATGTCATGCTGACGTCAGCAGTCATCAGGGTTGACTTGGTCAACCTGACATGTGGGTCCCGTTCGTCATACTCTGTTAGTTAATTAACAGTAGTTAATTAGGTTAATTAGCCATTAGGTTAATTGATCAGGATTAATTAAATTAATTATTTACTTAATTAATTAATTAATATTTTAATTATTATTTATTTATTTTTTTAACGTTCTGGGGTGGGACCCTGTGGTCAGTGGCACTGAGTGCCCAGTCAGCATTGTTGACCACGGTCAACGTGGTCAACCGAGTCCAGGGGAGCCACGGGCAGCGACCCAGAGGCGGGCCACGTCGGTGCCAGGTCAGCGCCGGCGCCGGAGCAACGCCGGCGAGGCCATCCGCGGCGGCCGAACGCCGGAGATGGCCGGAATCGCGCTATGGCGCGCCATTCGAGCCCTGTTCGGGCGCGTTCGAAGGGTGGGGCTGGGCCGCATCCAACCATGATGGTG
Source organism: Triticum aestivum (assembly GCF_018294505.1). Classification (NCBI taxonomy): domain Eukaryota; kingdom Viridiplantae; phylum Streptophyta; class Magnoliopsida; order Poales; family Poaceae; genus Triticum; species Triticum aestivum. Next base: position 727,051,901 of record NC_057812.1, read on the forward strand.
GCGCGGGCCGTAATGGCCGGAATCTTCGCCGGCGGCGAGTGGAGGCGGTGGTGGCGTTCGGGAGGTTGCGGGAACGGGGCTACGGGGCGCAGGGGGCGTGGCCAGGGACGGGGCGAGAGGGAGGCGCGGGGTGCGGCAGTGCGCAACCCGGCGTGGCGGCGACGGCGGCCCTCGGGC
>NC_057812.1:727053074-727061998 GCF_018294505.1 Triticum aestivum
TTTTTGTTCTGTTTTCTTTTCTATTTTCTTTCTGTTTTAAATCATTCTAAACTATTTAGGCCTTTTATAAAAATGTGTTTACCTCACCACAATTACCTTTGTAATATTTGACAATCACCGAACATTTTAGTCTTAATTTTTGGAAACTTTTATTGTTATCATTAACTTGCATTTGAATTTCAAAACAGTTTTGAATTAACCTGAGATTAACTACAGTGACAGAGGTGACGTGGCACCATCAACGTGAGTTTACTGTAGCATGATTATCCGGGCGTTACAAATCTCCTCCACTACAAGAAATCTCGTCCCGAGATTTAGGAGGTAGAAGGAAACAGTGCGGGGTATTCATCACGAAGGCAATCCTCGCGTTCCCAGGTGGCTTCGTCTTCAAAGTGATTCGACCACTGGACCTTGAGGAACTTGATCGCCTTCTGACGTGTGCGGCGTTCAGCTTGGTCGAGAATGCGGACCGGATGCTCTTTATAGGAGAGGTCCTGTTGCAATTCGAGCACTTCATGGTCCACTGCTCGGATTGGGTCCTTGAAGCAGCGTCGGAGTTGTGACACGTGGAACACATCGTGAACCTGAGAAAGGTTCGACGGAAGCTCCAGTTGATATGCCACTTTTCCACGCCTTTCCAGAATAGTGAATGGGCCAATATAGCGAGGAGCTAGCTTGCCCTTGATCCCGAAGCGATGAGCACCCTTCATTGGTGTAACGCGAAGATAGGCCTTTTCGCCAGGTTGATAGACCATGTCTTTATGATGACGGTCAAACTGACTCTTCTGACGTGACTGAGCAGTCTTGAGATTCTCGCGAATAATGCGGACTTGTTCTTCGGCATGTTGGATAATATCCGGACCGAAGAGTGGACGTTCCCCAGTTTCTGACCAGTTCAGAGGGGTTCGGCACTTTCGTCCATATAACACTTCGAAGGGGGCCATCCTCAGACTAGCTTGATAGCTATTATTATAAGAGAACTCAGCATACGGGAGAGATTCCTCCCATTTCTTGCCGAAGGAAATAACACAAGCTCGAAGCATGTCTTCGAGAACTTGGTTGACGCGTTCAACTTGCCCTTGTGACTGAGGATGAAAAGCAGTGCTGAAAGACAGATGAGTGCGCGTAGCTTCTTGGAAACTTGCCCAGAATCTTGAAGTGAATAAACTGCCACGGTCTGAACTGATAACCAGTGGAATACCGTGAAGTGAAACAATTCTGGACATGTAGAGAGTTGCAAGCTGACTAGCAGTGATCGTTTCTTTGACCGCCAGAAAATGTGCCACCTTAGAAAGTCGGTCAATGACGACAAGAATAGCATCATTACTCTTTTGCGATTTGGGAAATCCAGTAACGAAGTCCATCTCGACATGGTCCCATTTCCATTCAGGAATAGATATAGGTTGCAGAGTTCCAGCAGGCCTTTGATGTTCTGCTTTGATACGACGACAAACGTCACATTCAGCAACATAACGAGCAATGTCTTGCTTCATGTTAGACCACCAGAATCTCTGACGAATGTCTTGGTACATCTTGGTGCTACCGGGATGAATAGACAAAGGCGTATCATGAGCTTCTTTCATAACTTTTGGAGTCAGATTCAGGTTTTCCCTCTTACTCGATACCACTAGGCGACCTTTGAAGAATAGGGTGCCTGCGTCATCCAAAGTGAAGAATGAGGGCTTTCCTTCTACGAGATAACGTTTAATCCTCTCGACTTCATCGTCACATTTCTGTATCCATTTGATGGTGTCCACAAGATCTGGTTTCGCAACCAGGGTATTGAGAGAACCCCTGGAAACAACATGGAGGTTCATCTTGCGTAACTCCGGAGGAGGGGGAGCGAGTGCACCCGGAGGAACAATATGGAGGTTCAGCTTTCTGAATTCTTCAACGAGTGAGGGCTGAACTTTGTGAACCTGGAGGTGGTTGCAGTAAGACTTGCGGCTCAAGGCATCAGCCATTACATTAGCCTTGCCTGGTGTATAGGAAATACCCAAATCAAAGTCTGCAACAGTCTCCATCCATCTCTGCTGACGGAGGTTCAGGTCTGGCTGAGTAAACAGATACTTCAGACTTTGGTGGTCAGTGAAGATCTCGCAACGATTACCGAGTAGGTAATGTCGCCACTGTTTTAGTGCATGAATGACAGCAGCAAGTTCGAGGTCGTGAACTGGGTAGTTCTCTTCGTGAGGGCGCAATTGCCGAGAGGCATAAGCAACCACTTTGCGCTCTTGCATTAGGACACAGCCTAGTCCTTGACGGGAAGCGTCGCAGTAAATGACGAAGTCCTTCTTAGTATCAGGAGGAGCTAGTACTGGGGCAGAAGTTAACTTGTCCTTGAGTGCCTGGAAACTTTCCTGACATTTATCTGTCCATTGGAACTTGACGCCCTTATGCAATAGGTTAGTCAGAGGCCTGGCAATCTTGGAGAAGTTCTCGACGAATCGACGGCAGTAGCTGGCGAGACCGAGAAAACTTCTGACTTGCTTAACGTTCTTCGGAAGAGTCCAATCGAGAATAGCCTGAACTCGTTCAGGGTTGACGGCAATACCATCCTTAGAGATGACATGCCCAAGATAGGTTACTTCGGGAAGCCAGAATTCACATTTGGAGAACTTGGCATAAAGTTGATGCTCTCGTAGCTTTTCCAGCACGAGGCGAAGATGTTCAACATGTTCCTCTTCGTTCTTGGAAAATACCAGAATATCATCCAGATAAACCACGACGAACTTGTCGAGGTAATCCATGAATATATAGTTCATCAGGCGAGAGAAGGTGGCTGGAGCATTGGTTAAGCCGAAAGACATGACGGTGTACTCGTATGAACCATAACGAGTCACAAAGGCGGTCTTGGGGATATCCTCCTCACGAACACGGATCTGGTGGTAACCCAACCTCAAGTCGAGTTTAGAGAACACTGATGAACCAGCCAATTGATCATACAGATCATTGATCCGAGGAAGAGGATACTTATTCTGAATGGTAGCTTGATTTATAGGACGGTAGTCTTGGACCAATCGGTTTGTCCCATCTTTCTTCTTGACAAAGAGAGAAGGTGCTCCCCAAGGAGAGCAACTTGGGCGAATGAAACCACTTCGAAGAGATTTATCGATTTCCTCCTTAAGCTCAAGGAGTTCATGCGGCGGCATCTTGTAGGGTCGCTTGGCTATAGGAGTGGTGCCTGGTTTCAAGTCGATGACGAATTCGACAGCTCTAGCAGGGGGAATCCCTAGGAGTTCTTCAGGAAAGACGTCTAAGAATTCACGCACGACGGGAATGTTTTCAATGCCCTCGAGAGGTGTAGCGTTCAATGCGTTTAAGGCATAAAGCCTGGCCTCGGCATTCCGAACCAGATGAGCATCGTAGCTAATTATTTCATCAGAAGGGTGTAGCAGATGGACGGTCTTAGTGGCGCAAACGATAGAAGCAGTATGCGCCTTTAACCAATCCATTCCCAGAATGAGATCAATGCTACAGGACTTCAGTACGATGGGAGAGACAAGGAATTCCAGTCCTTCGATTTCTACAGGGACGTCGTTGCAAATCATGGAGGTTCGACATTGGCCCGCAGGGGTGTGCACTAATAGAGAAGCGTTCATGTCTTCACTTTTAATGCCATGCATGAATGCAAAATCTTCTGACATGAATGAATGCGATGCTCCTGTATCAAATAAAACAGATGCTGGTACTGAATTTACGAGGAGTGTACCCATCACAGTAGCAGGCTGGTCTTGAGCTTCATTCAGATCAATGTGGTTGGCATGAACACGGCCATAAGACTTGGCATTGTTGTTGCGGGCCGGGTTGTTCCCACGGCCAGTTGCTGGAAGGGCCAGTTGATTCTATTTCTGGTTGCATTCCCTAGCACGGTGCCCTGGTTGTCCGCACCTGAAGCACAACCCATTCTCGGGGGTAGGAACAGGAGCTTGGGGTGGTGGAGCTGGAAGCCTCGGCTGCCTAGTTGGAGCAGCCGGCAGACGAGGTGCAGCATAAGACTGCCTTGGGGCAGGTGCAGTTGGACGGTACATGTTGTTCGGGATCCATATCTTACGCTTCTGCGAGGGCGGGCCCGAAGATGAGCCCGTGTCACGGTTGCGCCTTTGAGAGCTCTGGTGTTCTTGCAGACCAGTCTCGACATTGATGGCCTTGTTCACCAAGGTGGCGAAATCGGCAAAGTCATGCACTAGAAGTGCGAGCTTGATGTCAGCTTGAAGGCCTTCACGGAACTTCTCCTGTCTGCGAGCATCAGTTGCAATGTCTTCTTCAGCATAGCGGGATAAGTCCAGAAACTCCCGCTGATAAGCTTCCACAGTTTTGTTGCCCTGTGTGAGGTTGCGGAACTCACGCTTCTTCCTGTCCATGATTCCCTGAGGAATGAAGCGGGCACGGAAGGCAGCCTGAAAGTCTGGCCAGGAGATGATTGTCCCAACTGGCAGAGTACGCCTATGGCTGTCCCACCATTGAGCTGCGGGTCCCTTCAGGAAGAAGGAAGCAAAAGTGACATAGCTGGCAGGGGCTACATCAGCAGACTCCATCTCATAGGTGATGTCACGGAGCCAGTCATCAGCATCCAGCGGCTGGGTTGAGCTGCAGTACACACTTGGGTTGAGGCGTATGAAATCCTGCAGAGTTGTTGTGTTTGGATGCTGGTTCATATTGGGGCGAGGAAACTGAGCCATCATGTTTTCCATGAACTGGCGATTCATCTCAAGCTGTTGGATCATACCAGCCATGTACTCAGGCGGTGGTGGGAAGTTGCCACCACGACCACGACCAGCTGGTCTAACCATCCTGTTAATATATAACAGGGGTAGTTCAGTATTGAGAAATTTGCATAGACAAGAGTCATTCATGATGAAACATGCATAATGAAAGGAGCACGACAGATACCACATAGATAGTCGGCATAACTCCCAAAAGGGGTCGGACATAGGGCTCAGTACACAGAGTTCAGTACATAGACTAATTCATTATAGGCGGCACGCAGGCTCGCGAATGCATCTAATACTAATGAGCAAGACTACATCATTCCCAGGAGGTACTGTGAAGGTAGCTGTAACCTGACAGCTGGTAGTGAGGCAACGGATAGTCCTCCACGTCAGTGGCCTGGGGGCCATGGATACTCCGGTGTAGAACCCGACGCTCAGGTGGCAGAAGAGGACCAAGTGCGGGAGAGTAGCCTCCCACCTCTGGCCATCCGACACCGTGGGGCATCACGGTCCTGGCTGGGTAGATCGCAGAACGCGGCAGCTGTCCAGACCGGACAAAGGGGTGCAACAGCGTCAGAGCCCTGTAAAGGTGCTGACGAGTGGTGTACAACTCGTGGCGAAGAGCTCTGTTAGCTCGGTCCAGCCCATCAGCATGCAGAACCAGGCGCTGATGGTGGAAGGGCTCTTGGGTGACGGTGGAGTAGGCGGCAGTGTAGTATCCCTCCGCACCAACGTCAGATGCGATAGGAATGTGCCTGAAAGGGGAAGTGTCCAATGCCTGATACTCTCCACAAAGACGTGTTAGAGCAGCATGAGCAGCATCGTGGACTGCCATATCGATAGTCACCCCAACACCATGTGCGGTGTGTAGCACAGTAGTGGAGTCATACTCCCGAGAGTAGAGGTGGACGATGGCTCGGTACTGCTCCTGGTTAAAGTCCTGGTACTCCTCAAAGACGGTGTACTCAGGGTGCCAGCGATAACCCAGATAGGTCATCATCTCAGCTAGCACGGCAGGTGATCCCGAGGCACCAATGGCCGTCGTGTGGCGGATGACCTGCCTCGTGGGTTCCATCTGAAAACAAAGATGTTTCAAGGGAGTCAATGACAGTGTGGAAATCGTCCAAATACTATTCCAAAGAACATTATGGCTTTATCCAACTTTGGGGTGAATGGGGTCACGGGATCCTAGTGATAGTTAGTAAATTCGTTTAACCCGAGTAGAAAAGAGTTCAGAGTCCCAGAGTAAAGGTCGAGGAGTAAAAGATCCTAGTACCACCCAATGGCGACGTGGGCCCGTAAGGCTCACAGCCATGTTAGTAAAAGTTTTGTAGTGACTAGACTCGACTTCGGCCAAGGAGTGTGGAAGGGGGATTCCTACAGGCAGTCGGCTCTGATACCAACTTGTGACGCCCCCGATTCAATCGTACACTAATCATGCACGCAAATGTGTACGATCAAGACCAGGGACTCACGGGAAGATATCACAACACAACTCTACAAATAAAATAAGTCATACAAGCATCATAATACAAGCCAGGGGCCTCGAGGGCTCGAATACAAGTGCTCGATCATAGACGAGTCAGCGGAAGCAACAATATCTGAGTACAGACATAAGTTAAACAAGTTTGCCTTAAGAAGGCTAGCACAAACTGGGATACAGATCAAAAGAGGCGCAGGCCTCCTGCCTGGGATCCTCCTAACTACTCCTGGACGTCGTCAGCGGGCTGCACGTAGTAGTAGGCACCTCCGGTGTAGTAGGGGTCATCGTCGACGGTGGCGTCTGGCTCCTGGACTCCAGCATCTGGTTGCGACAACCAGAAAGAAAGGAAAGGGGGGAAAAGGGGGGGAGAAAGCAACCGTGAGTACTCATCCAAAGTACTCGCAAGCAAGGAACTAAACTACATATGCATGGGTATATGGGTAAAGGGCCATATCAGTGGACTGAACTGCAGAATGCCAGAATAAGGGGGGATAGCTAGTCTTATCAAAGACTACGCTTCTGGCAGCCTCCCTCTTGCAGCATGTAGAAGAGAGTAGATTGAAGTCCTCCAAGTAGCATCTCCAAGTAGCATATCTAGGTAGCATCTCCAAGCGCAACTCCAGTCGCATCGCATAGCATAATCCTACCCGACGATCCCCTCCTCATATCCCTGAGGTAGAGCGACCACCGGTTGTATCTGGCACTTGGAAGGGTGTGTTTTATTAAGTATCCGGTTCTAGTTGTCATAAGGTCAAGGTACAACTCCAAGTCGTCCTGTTACCGAAGATCACGGCTATTCGAATAGATTAACTTCCCTGCAGGGGTGCACCAACTTACCCAGCACGCTTGATCCCATTTGGCCGGACACACTTTCCTGGGTCATGCCCGGCCGCGGAAGATCAACACGTCGCAGCCCCACCTAGGCACAACAGAGAGGTCAGCACGCCGGTCTAAACCTAAGCGCACAGGGGTCTGGGCCCATCGCCCATAGCACACCTGCACGTTGCGAGGGCGGTCGAAAGCAGACCTAGCCTAGTGGCGTTCCAGTCCAATTCGGCGCGCGCCGCTCCGTCGCTGACGTCTGAAGTGCTTCGGCTGATACCACGACGTCGGGATACCCATAACTACTCCCGCGTAGATGGTTAGTGCGTATAAGCTCGTAGCCAACTCAGATCAAATACCAAGATCTCGTTAAGCGTGTTAAGTATCCGCGAACACCGAACAGGGCCAGGCCCACCTCTCTCCTAGGTGGTCTCAACCTGCCCTGTCGCTCCGCCACAAAGATCCACACAGAGGGCCGTCGGGACAAAGGTCCTTTCAGCCCCCAATCCGTGAATCACTCGCGGGTACTCTTCGAGGTGACCCGACTTTAGTCACCATCTGCATAGTATGTATGTATGTATAGTATATACCCGTGATCACCTCCCGAGTGATCACGGCCCAATAGTATAGCAAGGCAGACTGACAAGAATGTAGGGCCAATGATGATAAACTAGCATCCTATACTAAGTATTTAGGATTGCAAGTAAGGTATCAATAGACGTAGCAACAATGTCAGGCTATGCATCAGAATAGGATCAACGGAAAGCAGTAACATGCTACACTACTCTAATGCAAGCAGTATAGAGTAGAATAGGCGATATCTGGTGATCAAGGGGGGGGGCTTGCCTGGTTGCTCTGGCAAAAGAGAGGGGTCGTCAACTCCGTAGTCGAACTGGGCAGCAGCAGCGTCGGTCTCGTAGTCTACCGGAGATAAGAGGGGGAAGAAACAATGAATACAATGCAAACATAAACACGACGATGCGTGACGCGACAATGAGCGGTGCTAGGTGTGCCCTAACGTGGTATGAGGTGGTACCGGTTAAGGGGGGAAACATCCGGGAAAGTATTCCCCGTGTTTCGCGTTTTCGGGCACAGGAGCCGGAGGGGGAAAGTTGCGGGTTCGATAGGTTAGGGGTGTGTGGCGGACGAACGGACTGCATATCCAGATTCGTCTTGTCGTTCTGAGCAACTTTCATGTTGAAAATATTTTAATCCGAGTTACGGATTAAAAGATATGATTTTCTAAAGATTTTATTAATTTCTGGAATTTAACTAATTAATTAATTAATTCAAAAAAATGGATTTATGACGTCAGCATGATGTCATGCTGACGTCAGCAGTCATCAGGGTTGACTTGGTCAACCTGACATGTGGGTCCCGTTCGTCATACCCTGTTAGTTAATTAACAGTAGTTAATTAGGTTAATTAGCCATTAGGTTAATTGATCAGGATTAATTAAATTAATTATTTACTTAATTACTTAATTAATATTTTAATTATTATTTATTTTTTTTTAACGTTCTGGGGTGGGACCCTGTGGTCAGTGGCACTGAGTGCCCAGTCAGCATTGTTGACCACGGTCAACGTGGTCAACCGAGTCCAGGGGGGGCACGGGCAGCGACCCAGAGGCGGGCCACGTCGGTGCCAGGTCAGCGCCGGCGCCGGAGCAACGCCGGCGAGGCCATCCGCGGCGGCCGAACGCCGGAGATGGCCGGAATCGCGCTATGGCGCGCCATTCGAGCCCTGTTCGGGCGCGTTCGAAGGGTGGGGCTGGGCCGCATCCAACCGTGATGGTGGCGCGGGCCGTAATGGCCGGAATCTTCGCCGGCGGCGAGTGGAGGCGGTGGTGGCGTTCGGGAGGTTGCGGGAACGGGGCTACGGGGCGCAGGGGGCGTGGCCAGGGACGG